>NC_133481.1:804343-877009 GCF_025370935.1 Choristoneura fumiferana
TGGTGGGATTTGAACTGTGAATAACGAAGAAGAACGAAGTTCATAACCACTTGACCATATTACTGTTATCAGAAGCGATGAAAATCGGATCTATATCGGGTCGTCTAAAAATTAATCGGTAAGTCATGCGTGTTTAACGAAACTTAAAGAGGGTAGACTGAAGATTTCAAACTACCAGGCTAAGTTTTTATTACAAAGATTTGCTACTTGTTCAGCTGCTTGCAACATCGTTTGATCGTTCTTTCAAGTTGAATCTGCTGATTATCGTAATTATTCTTTAAAATGAGTTTTCATCGGTAAACATATTGAGATGGTTAAAAGTTGTGAAATTATTAATTTATATGAAGAAGGAAAAAATATGTCGGAATTTTAGAGAAATGTTAATGTGAGTTTTTGGTTACGTTCATCCTACCAACTTCTTCATTAAAATGATATCTACGTTATATATTTTTATGTTTATTTATATTGTTACAGATAAACAGTTATATTGTGCAAGACTGCTTTAATCAACACAAAAAAATGTTAAAGTCGTTCCTTGGCCGCCAGATCACCGGATTTAAATCCCATTGAAAAATTATGATTTGTTATAACCATGTCCAACGTTGGGATAACAAAAATAGCGAACTCCGGAAACGTTAGAAGCCCACTGTGTAAAAATAAGGGACAGTATTCGCGGCTCTTATATGTGTAAAATCTACTAGCATCGATGCGATTCTTTTTGCAAGCAGTTATCGACAATCATGGTGGTTAACAGTTATTAAATAAAATTGATAGTTACGTGTAGACGGGTTATATACTCAAACAATTATGTTATAATAAAATATATAAGGTGCGGATATTTTCAGGGTATGTAATTAATAACCTAATAATTAATTATACACATAAATTATTTAAGTATAGTGTGGTAATATTTTTTGCTTCATACAAAAATACCATTCCGTTCAAAAATTCATCCTCGCATTAACATTAAATTAACTGTATTTTTTTTTAATTTAATTTAATTGAAACCAATTAACGACGATGCAAATAATCGATCCTTAAAATATCCGCATCTGATTTCCTAGCACACTGTATTATATGAACCAAAATATTTATCTTTATTTGTGATCCGGTAGGAATCACTTTGTTATGAAAAGTAATTATTTGATTATTATGAACAAAACTTTTAATTATACCTTGATAGTTTTGTTTACTTATGTGAGATAAGTGTGAAAGTTCAATATATGACTGTAATCTTTTATAACTGTCAGTAACACACTACAGGGATCTACGCCATCAATTATTGATAAGTAAATGTTTAAAACTGGAAAACTTCAATTATTATAGTTTTATAACGCGTACGAGTCTTATGATAACCCGGTCTCAGTATAATTTACTTTCAAATACTATTTTTTTATTGTGGTTCAGCTTCAATCCTCTTTCCAGAAACGGAAATGAATACTTAAGCTAATACCTCAATAAAATTTTAAAATACAACTTTTGATCAGGTGCTAATAAAATAACTGAAAACCTCACACGACACACAGAAAATATTTTTTCATTTTATTTTAAGTTAGTTGTTGAAACATCCCTAAAACATTTAATTGGCGTATGAATTCGTAATATTTAGACTGGGCACAATAAAAAAAGGATTTAAAAACTCAAACACTACCTGATTTAAAACATAGTGTAATCGAATTTACTCTGGTTTCTGCGCAAACTACTTTCTGGTTTTCAGTTATTTAATTAATATATAGTATATAATAACTGCGTCAATATTTAATGAATAGAAATATTGTTTTAGGAATAAAAATTTTATGTTTTAAACTTCAAAACGTGTATTATTTCTGTTGCAACGTTATCCTTTTTTCAGAGTTTTTTTTTATTTCCATATCAGTTATCTACAAAATTAAAATAGAAACTTATAAATAAAAAATAAGAACAAAAAACAATTCTGATATGTAGGATACGAACTTATGATCATTTATGAGTTTATCTAAGCAGCCGACCAACTCAGCTATCGGCACATTGCTTTTACGGGGATAAAATATCGATCATATCATAATAACTGTTTAACAGCGCCATCTAGTTCATTTCTTGTGAACACCTAACCAAATCGTCAACTCTCGTGTTCAAACGATTATAGAACGTAAGGTGTCCATCCACTTATGCAGGCCATTGTACTTTCCCTCCATGTGGCATAGCCGTGGGACGCCCTGTATATTATTAAGCAAATGAACATGACATGAATGTATATAAAGAGATAAATAAATTACTATTTATTGTGCCTATAATTGTTTTTTAGTGTTATTTTTATTTTTTATTTTTTGTGATTAAATAGATAAATAATAAATCACTACAGGACACGCAAAATTGAGATTGATTACGATACTTGATTAAGGTTTATTTGATTTTTGTTATTACAGAATACATTATTCTATCCTAACTACCCATCTGCTTGGTTGTTAAGTTAACCTGTTTGGTATGTTTAATACATCTTTATCTTATTTTTTTTTGTTTGTTTGGTTGTTTTAGAGAGTTACGCTCTTCCAGGCGGGTGGTCGGTGGCGCCATCTATCCGCCCGCCCGCGTCGCCCGCGGGCGTCACGTTACGATGCGATACGCCCGACCCGCGTCTGCCACCTTGCGTGTCACTTAGCTGATAGAACATCAGTAATGTAACGTTTGGTTGCTTTGAAGCCAAATCAAGAATTATAAATTGGAACAAATTGCTTTATACTACCTACTTGGTATGGTCACAATCGTTAATTTGGGACCCACTTAAGATCGAATATCTGTCATTTTGCATGATAATTCAAAGGATTTTTTGACGAAATCATGTATATCAAATATATTATCGGACGCAAAGTACTTATTTAAAACTAAATGGAAAAACTAGCTTATTGAAACATGCTACTATAATACTGATGATTTTTTTAATGACAAATTGTAAATGATATTAGAATTGTGTACTTGGCCTTTAGTTATATCAAATAACTTAATTGTCTATTGGAATACATACGCTAAAATACAAACATTGGAGCATAGAACCTCCTCCTTTTTTGAAGTCGGTTAAAAATGAGTCTGAATACTACCTGAGAATGTTTTTGAATTTTGAACAGTGATTTAATTTCTACCATTTTATTTATTTTATAATTGTTATTCGAGTTCATATCTTCTACATTAATAATTTCGTCAAGGGGTACGGTAGACTCGAACGAAATGCACATCAAATTGAAGAGCGTAAAAAATTAGTCAATCCGAGTCGACAACTTTCTCCATTGTGACCTCTTAAGGGCCCCATTATATGGAGCCCTTTAGGTCTAATTTCTTTGATTATGAGACAGAGACATCATATTATCATACGTAGTCGGTCCCAAAGTTCTGTCACTGGCACATTATTTTTAAATTTGGAACATGATTTTAAGAAAATTTTATTGAATTCCATTTTTGAATGTTTGACAATTATTTTAAAACAATAAACAGTCATTCGCTCTTCGCTGCAATTTCTCACGATGGAGTGGACATTGAAAGAAAACCGAATAGCTGTTTTAGCATTGCACCGCTGCGGGCACTCGCCAAGTACCATTTTCAAGTTGCTCAACTATTTAAATATAACGCTTAGGTTTGTGTACCGTACTATTGATAGGTACAATGAAGTCTCCAGTGTTGAGGATAAGAAAAGAATTGGCCGGCCTCGCTCCGTACGAACACCAGCAGTGATCAAAGCAATCAAGGCACTCATAGCAAGAAATCCTGTCCGAAAACAGAAGTTGATGGCTTTGCAGATGGGTGTCAGTAGAAAAACCGTCAAAAAGGTTTTAAACGAAGATCTTAGTCTACGACCATATAAAAAATAGAGTGGGCTCTTACTTAATGTCCGTCTAAAAACAATAAGGCTTAAAAGATCCGGAAGTTGTTAAAGCGGTACGCGAAAAATCGACACCGTGATATCCTCTTTACAGACGAAAAGATTTTCGATATTGTAGAGAAGTACAATAAACAGAAAGATAGAGTGTACGCTAGGAGCTCTGAAGAGTGTTCTCTGATCTTATTACGGGCCAACTGGGGTTCATTTTTGCGAAAAAGGGGTCAAAATCAGTGCGAAAGTGTACCCAAGAGACGGTTTTGGATAAGCATGTCAAAGATCTGCCCAACACGCTATTTTCAGGACATAATTTTGTATTCCAGCAGGATTCTGCACCAGCACACAAAGCCAAGACCACTCAAGCCTGGTTTGACCGTCAAAAAATCGACTTTATAAAACACGAAGATTGGCCTTCCTCCAGTCTGGACTTTAATCCTCTGGACTTTAAAATTTGGCAGGTCATAGAGGGGAAGGTCTGTGCTAAACCCCATAAAAATTTGGAGACCCTGAAGTCATCTTTAAGAAAAGCAGTCGCTGAAATAGACATGAAAATGGTGCGTGCTGCGATAGACGACTGGCTGCGCCGATTAAGGGCCTGTATTAAAAACAAAGGAAGTCATTTTGAATAATTTTATTTTTTTATTAAATGTACTTTAAATTGGTATATAATTTATTAAAAACTGAATGGTACTTTTGTTTTTATCATTATTTTCATTTGTGACAGAACTTTGGGACTGACTACGTAGTTATTTGGGCAAATAAGTAAGATTTAGGAGAAATATCTACTGGTGAAATACCGATACGTAGGTTAGCCGTTAAAATGTTTGTGATAATAATTAAGGCTGGGAATATACGTCAGATTTTTCGATAAGTACGACAGTCTTTAATGGCAAATTTTTTTTTCAAACATATTATTATGAGTCTACATTTTACCCGAGCGAAGCCGGGTTTTCATCTAGTTGTTATTTTAATTTCTGTAACTTAACATTGTTTGCTATTTAATTATTATATCTACATACATTTTTTTTCAATACATTGACATGAAATATCGAATTACTTCAATGAATTAATATGCTATGAAATATGATAATTGTAATTATTATAGGGTAGATTAAGAAACTTTTTAACATTTTATACCTTATCATCATGTCATGTCTTGTCATGCACCTATAACCTAATCAAGTAATCATGTAACATCTATATTATTAAGCAAATGAACATGACATGAGTGTATATAAATTAATAAATCCTGAAATATTTCCAGTTTCAAAAACATTAAACAATTGCGAAATGAAAAGTTGCGGAATGAATCGGGTTGCCAAACGTTAGTTGCGAAACATTAGTGAACCGTACCTACCTCAAATTCAAAACGCTCTGCAGTTGACATGATTTCATCATCCTGGCCTATAAAGGTTCCACTGTTGGGCACAGTCCTCCTCTCAATTGTGGTGATCATTTAGATGACCCTCTTGCTCGTTTGCCTCCCTCTCACAATAAAAAAAATAAAAAATTAGAGGGTTTGGTCCGTAAACACACGCGGGCCTAGTGCAGATTGGGAACTTCACATACACCATTGATTTGCTTCGCAAGTTTGTGCAGGTTTCCACAAGACATTTTCCTTCAGCTTAGAGCTCATGGTAAATGTCGAAAAACTAAGCCCTGGCTGGACTATAACCTGCCACGACATTTTTAACTGCATGAAGATACAGTAGATTTTGTCCAATGGGTCTAAACCGAAACTTCTTCAGTCGATCACAAGTAGAAACCATTATCATGGCGATAATCTCACACTCATCAAATATGGGGATCACGAAACTAAGCAAATTGGGCTAAATTGCATAACAGGTACGCAGCGGCATTGTTCTGACCATAATTGATCGCATTATTACCCTCGTAATAGTAGTAATTTATGCTACACAGGTCGGCAAATCTGATCGGTTGAGGTTAAGATGATAATGTGTATCGAGGTGTTCCCTTCTTTCACAGACAGAAATTTCACAGTATTTCGTTTCGCAGATAATGTTTCATATTATATTTAGTGTTGTATTTTACTTCGAATATTATTGTTGCAATTACTATTTACTTGAATGAAACATATTTAATAGAAAATTAGTTCAATTAATTTTGTAATAAAATTATTTTATTTAACAATCGTGTCAAACAATAGATTTATTTAAAAAAAATGTTTTGGTCGGTGTATTTATTCACGATATTTTGTTTCAACGAAAATGTAAAAATAGACGCTATTTAATGAAAATGAACACATGTTAATATAAACTAATTTTATGTAGTTTAGATTTGGTTAGATTCGAGCTGTGACCCCACCAGAAAACGAATCGCTACCAGAAAAGTAGGTTAGGTAAGGTTAGAACTGTGACCCCACCAGAAAGCAAATCGCTACCGTTATAGGAGGGTATGCATTTTGTCGCAGGTATGAATTAAAATGTTTAGAAACTACCACTACATGAAATGTTTTTCTTTGTAATAAGTTTTATATCAACTAAATAATATAAGAATAAAGAATACTTGATTTGTTATTCTATGAAATGAATACCTAAATAATGAATTTTATTTGTAACAAAAATCTATGATACAAATTGCTTCAAAGTAAGTGTTCCATGTATTGATTATTCTATGAAACAATAATATGAGAAAAAAAATCTGTTAAACGAAATTCTATTTAAATGTTGTCCGCGAAACAACGTCCAACCGTGTATAGATTCCATTCAAAATGTGTAGTACAAAATCACTAAATATCAAACGGCGTTTGTAATTAAACAGCGTTTAAAATAATTATGGTTCAGAGAAGCAAATGAGGTCTTGTAACATTATTACCCATGCCTTATTAGAAATGAATAAAAGTACTAGAGTAAATAACGCACGTAATTAAAGCTACCTAATACCTCAATAATTGGCCAAAATTTATGTGATCGTCTAGTTTTAAGTATTAAGGACCCTCTGATACGTTGTGTAAATTTTACTTATGTCGCAAAATAAGAAAATGCTTAATTTCAAATAGTTAAGGTTATAAGATAAATTGTTATGTAATTTTGTTAGAGTAACAAAGTCAAGTAGGTGATATGAATAATCAGTCGCCACCTCTGTCTGCTTCCTCGCCGAATAACGTCGCACCTAGGAAAAATACCCGAGCACAAGGGGACCCTTTAGAATAACACCTTTAGGTCGTATGGGGAAATCCTAATCGATTAGAAAATCTAGGCCTCCCAGCACACCTCAATAGCCTAGTCCCACACATAGATCGTTAGAAGGCCCCTGCCCCGATCACGTGCCCAACAAATCCTTAGGAGCAATCCTAACCCCTAAAAATAAATTACCTTCTTCCAAACCATCACACTAAGTACATTTCAAAAATTAGATTCATTCGTCGCCTTTAACGTGAAAGGGGGGGGGAATACTATCTCTTGTCGGCCGCCCACCTCGGTTTCGTCAGCTCCTTGGAGGCCGTCACCGAGGCTCGTCCAGACAAGAGCTTTACACGTCACCGTCTCTGAATCGAGCCGTAGACGACGTGTATATTAACCCAAGTGTATATAATGATTCAAAATTATGATAATATAAGTAAATAAATAAAACATAAAAAACACGCATCCAATTATTCTTATTCAATAAACTTAATTCATTAAACGCGGCTCTGCTTTTGACTTTATGTCAAACACGCCGAAAAACGAAAACAACCAAACGAATAACCAAATAAAACTATGCCTAGCACCTTAGGAAACCTGTACTGAAGGAATTGTGAAATATCCAACCGTCCGCTTCTACTAACTATAATTTATATCTTAATCATTCAAAAAATACTATAAAATAAATTGATCACCTATTTCCTATAAATATAGCTACAAACCTAGAACTACTATTCAATCGCTCGCCCCTACTATTTGTATAACAAAAGTACCTTAATCAATTAAGTAAATTAAATATTACGTTATAATTAATTAAGTTTTGGTTACAAGTGAGTAATTGGTTAATTTTAGATTCAATAGTTTCAATACAGTACCTAGAAGTAGATATAATAAAAAAAAATAGTCAACTCAGATTTCAGTTTCTAACACTAATAATAATTGTCTCAAAAATATATCTAAAACTTAGCTGCCGATAATATTATCGTCCTGATTAACGTCGCATCTCAGCTACTGCAAGATCGAGATATCTCGGCCTGCCTCACGAACAAAGAGTCTAGTCCACAAACCACACTTAACGCTACACTAAACTATACACAGTTTGATAATAAGTCCACGTATTCATACGATCGAAATCGGGATTCGCTCTCGTATATTTTATCGTTTTATTTTATTTAACGAATAAACAGATACACTAACTTTTATACTATGAATTAATGTTAGTAACACATCTGTAAGTAAGAACACCGTAGCGTCTCGCGTCCCGAAAATCACTAACTTTCAAACTTCCTTCCAAAACAAAGCTCTCCTTGGCCTATCCCTACTATCAAACTTATAATAAAAAAACAATGCATTCGAATTCCGAGAATGTTCTACAAACTCCCATAAATCTATATCTTTATTAGTCTACTTGAGCAAAAATTAACACGGCCGGTCTCACGCACTCGAACGCATAAATCGTTGACACTTGAAAACAAAATTCTAGGACCTCTTAGAACACTTGTAGGCGATGTAATAAATTTAAGTTCTTTATGATGTTCGAATTTTTTAATTCGTCAACAACGCAAGTAAATATATTATTATATTATATAGGAACCTAATATATAGATACATAATATTGTTACCA
Source organism: Choristoneura fumiferana (assembly GCF_025370935.1). Taxonomy (NCBI): domain Eukaryota; kingdom Metazoa; phylum Arthropoda; class Insecta; order Lepidoptera; family Tortricidae; genus Choristoneura; species Choristoneura fumiferana. The sequence goes on from NC_133481.1 coordinate 812,958, forward strand.
AGCTTCTATAAGCGTTGGTTACAGAACGCCCCTAAGATGACAAAGTATTTTGCATTTGAAGAATGTAAAATATTGAGGAATCTTGAATAGGATTACGCAAAATGCTTAATGTACTCATACACGCTTGATTATTTATTTTTTCGTTTATATTTAATAGTGACACAGTAATATCTATCTGAACACAATCTCTGCATACATACAAATTAACTTGGATATTTATAACCTTTAAGTCTTCTTAATAACCAAGGACATACATACATACTTGATACCTTCAACAATGACATACATACATACCGAAATTATTCAAACCAATGACATACATACATACATACCAAAATCATTCGAAACAACGACATACATACATACTTTGGTCTCTCAGAACTCACGACAACTCAAAATATCTACTGTGGTATAAGTTCTGTTGTTCTCTTTCCGATTGAAAAAATAATGGAGCTAACCTTGTGTCCTTGTAAAAATCACAAAAGTTCTGGGTCAACTATCTACCTTTTCCGTCTGACATCCAGCCTCCATTATTTTATCGCTAACCTTATACCGTAACTTACGACCCCAAAGCAGTTAAAAAAATAATTTTCATAATCATCATCATCCTTCCAGTTTCCTAGGAATAACCTCGAGCCTTTGTATTATTGGTATAAGGACTGCCGAAATAATTTCTTGAATTAAATTAACTTCAGAACAAGTAAATCCTCTAGCCTTTTTGCCCCGCAGACTATCATCATCATCACCAATATCAGTATTACTTTTAAACTTCGAAATTGTACTTATTAAAGTCTAGCACTTAATCAATATTACAACGTGGCGTAACTTTGAAAAAAAAATTATACCAACTTTATATTCGCCTGCCTAAAGTAAGTACGCCCCGTATTCTATCGATTCTAATGATACGATTTTCATTTATCCTATAATCATAACTAAATCCTGGGCCTTTGTAATGATACAACAAAATGTACACGGGAATCGAACCCGTACTTAGGATTTTATATGTTTAATTAGTACTTACACACGTGGCTATCTACAATTACAAAAGATTACATACGGGAATCGAACCCGTAGTTAGGATTTTATGTACCTAATACAGACACGTGATTAGGATAGCTTACAATGACAACAAATATACACGGGAATCGAACCCGCAAATGAGAATGATCGACAAACTAACCTCCACCCTAATCAAAAGTAGGCATTTAACTAACTGGGCAGAACTGTACGTGCTCCTAAAATTAGCTTAACTACAAACTTCCAAAAAAAAAACAAATTGCAGTATTCGAACCCACAGACAGTATAAAACTACAGTTACACACGAACTTAATTCTAATGCTATTGTTAACTTAAATTAGTGTCTACTAAACCCTTTTCTCATAAACACAACGAAATTATCGCAGGGATCGAACCTGCGTGTTTAAGATTATTAAAGTGATCTTATAGATTACCCATTTACATATTAGTCTAACAGTTATTCCCTAAAGACATGACAATATGTCGTGGCACATTCATATGGGATTCAAACACACAACCAAGCAGAACTATGCTTACAACTATCACACCAGATGGTAGAGTAGTTTAAAATTCTTATACGAAATCTTATAAGTAGATATTTCCTAATACAAAAAAAAAACTTATAAGGAAAACTAACATGTAGTAACCCGAATTCTTTAAATAAGTATTTGAACTAAAATAATTCAAATTTAATTGACTTAGATCCTGGTCACGGCACCAATATGTAACATTATTACCCATGCCTTATTAGAAATGAATAAAAGTACTAGAGTAAATAACGCACGTAATTAAAGCTACCTAATACCTCAATAATTGGCCAAAATTTATGTGATCGTCTAGTTTTAAGTATTAAGGACCCTCTGATACGTTGTGTAAATTTTACTTATGTCGCAAAATAAGAAAATGCTTAATTTCAAATAGTTAAGGTTATAAGATAAATTATGTTATGTAATTTTGTTAGAGTAACAAAGTCAAGTAGGTGATATGAATAATCAGTCGCCACCTCTGTCTGCTTCCTCGCCGAATAACGTCGCACCTAGGAAAAATACCCGAGCACAAGGGGACCCTTTAGAATAACACCTTTAGGTCGTATGGGGAAATCCTAATCGATTAGAAAATCTAGGCCTCCCAGCACACCTCAATAGCCTAGTCCCACACATAGATCGTTAGAAGGCCCCTGCCCCGATCATGTGCCCAACAAAGCCTTAGGAACAATCCTAACCCCTAAAAATAAATTACCTTCTTCCAAACCATCACACTAAGTACATTTCAAAAATTAGATTCATTCGTCGCCTTTAACGTGAAGGGGGGGGGGGAATACTATCTCTTGTCGGCCGCCCACCTCGGTTTCGTCAGCTCCTTGGAGGCCGTCACCGAGGCTCGTCCAGACAAGAGCTTTACACGTCACCGTCTCTGAATCGAGCCGTAGACGACGTGTATATTAACCCAAGTGTATATAATGATTCAAAATTATGATAATATAAGTAAATAAATAAAACATAAAAAAACACGCATCCAATTATTCTTATTCAATAAACTTAATTCATTAAACGCGGCTCTGCTTTTGACTTTATGTCAAACACGCCGAAAAACGAAAACAACCAAACGAATAACCAAATAAAACTATGCCTAGCACCTTAGGAAACCTGTACTGAAGGAATTGTGAAATATCCAACCGTCCGCTTCTACTAACTATAATTTATATCTTAATCATTCAAAAAATACTATAAAATAAATTGATCACCTATTTCCTATAAATATAGCTACAAACCTAGAACTACTATTCAATCGCTCGCCCCTACTATTTGTATAACAAAAGTACCTTAATCAATTAAGTAAATTAAATATTGCGTTATAATTAATTAAGTTTTGGTTACAAGTGAGTAATTGGTTAATTTTAGATTCAATAGTTTCAATAAAGTACCTAGAAGTAGATATAATAAAAAAAAAATAGTCAACTCAGATTTCAGTTTCTAACACTAATAATAATTGTCTCAAAAATATATCTAAAACTTAGCTGCCGATAATATTATCGTCCTGATTAACGTCGCATCTCAGCTACTGCAAGATCGAGATATCTCGGCCTGCCTCACGAACAAAGAGTCTAGTCCACAAACCACACTTAACGCTACACTAAACTATACACAGTTTGATAATAAGTCCACGTATTCATACGATCGAAATCGGGATTCGCTCTCGTATATTTTATCGTTTTATTTTATTTAACGAATAAACAGATACACTAACTTTTATACTATGAATTAATGTTTAACACATCTGTAAGTAAGAACACCGTAGCGTCTCGCGTCCCGAAAATCACTAACTTTCAAACTTCCTTCCAAAACAAAGCTCTCCTTGGCCTATCCCTACTATCAAACTTATAATAAAAAAACAATGCATTCGAATTCCGAGAATGTTCTACAAACTCCCATAAATCTATATCTTTATTAGTCTACTTGAGCAAAAATTAACACGGCCGGTCTCACGCACTCGAACGCATAAATCGTTGACACTTGAAAACAAAATTCTAGGACCTCTTAGAACACTTGTAGGCGATGTAATAAATTTAAGTTCTTTATGATGTTCGAATTTTTTAATTCGTCAACAACGCAAGTAAATATATTATTATATTATATAGGAACCTAATATATAGATACATAATATTGTTACCAAGCTTCTATAAGCGTTGGTTACAGTCTTTAGTCTAAAATCTACCGCAGACTTAATATTCAAGTACGTAATTATGCAGTTATTTGAAATTTAACCCATTTCTATAAATCAGCATTACTAAATTATTAAAGTCATGATCTATAAAATTCGACGTTGCTGCGTAAATGAAGCATTTCTTTTGGTTAAAAAATAAATAAATAAATGTCATGGGACACATTACACCAATTTGACCTAGCAAGCTAAGCAAAGCTTGTACTACGGATACTAGGCAATAGATAAATATACTTATATAGATAAATACATACTTAAATACATATTGAACATCCAAGACCCGAGAGCAAATATTCGTATTATTCATAAAAATATCTACCCCTGGGAATCGAACCCGGGACCTCAAGCTTCGTAGTCAGGTTTGCCTTATCACTTGGCCATCCATAATAAATTATAATGTTGGTACATTTCAATTTTAAAATTCAATTTATTTAGGACGAGATTACCTACCTGTAACTTTTTCTTATTTAGGTATGAGTATTTAAACAAGTAACTAGGCCATCACTAATACTTTATTTCGTAATATTCTGCCAGTAAACCAAAATGTTCGTCGCCGATGAAGAGACATCAACGAATTAATCAGTAGTTTCAACTATGTCAACAAAAGTCGTGAAAACAACACGGGGCGACACGTCCCGCGTTCATTTACGGAAGCAATAAACACCGCGCGACGTCCGTCATCGCCATAACTGTAATAAAATAAATAAAACGACACAAAAGATAACAAGGGCCGCAAACGCCCTCATAGGAACTGGCAACTCCTGACTCGATTGTCGGCAACTTTGCCTCAATTTTCCCCAAGTTCTTTTGCCAGCGCAAATATTGTTCTTGTACGTTACATCGGCAAGTACTTACATAAACATTGAGTTTATTGAATGGATATAATACTTCTCGTTTGTAAAGATTGTCGCTCATGAATTATGTTTGTGTAATAAGAGGCTGGATTGAATGTGAGCAGGCAACCGTGGAGTGGATGTTGCCACGATCTCTCCGCACGCATTTTTGATTCCGATATGAATGTAGGGTCTTATTCAGGGAGATTATTTTGATCGGTGAGTCGCGGAGGCTACATAGCGCGCCGACTGGGTAACCCCGTCTCCATATAGCTTTGAATAACTTTGAAAGATGCGTTACGTAACGGCGTAATATTACGGGAATCAGTACCACTCGTAACCACAAAGCATCATGCTTTATAAAATCAGATTGATACATTCGCCTATCTACGATCAACATCATCATCATCATTATAATTTTGTCTTTTTGTAATCTTATTGTACTGATTTGCGGTATCCAATAAAAAATATAATAAAAATATAAAGTGCGCAGTCAGCGGTATCGGCAATTTTTGAAAAAATATTAGTTTTTCTTTTACAGATATACAACTTTACTCGCTAAATGTGATGAAAAACATTGTATGTCGCACGGGCGGTACTAGAAATACGGGCATCGACTCATTAAAGCCCTCAGTCTTCGACTTCAGGCTTCTAATAGACTCTCGTTCGTAATTCCTTATTTACCGCCCCTAAGACACAATGTACTATACTTTTTTGCCCTCCCCTCCCTATCCCTATTACACCTACCAAATGTCATGTAAGAGCTTCGCCTTTCCCTTCTGAACCTAATCGAGTAAATTTTTCCCTGAGGCAATCAGTTCATATACAAATATAAAAATTGGCTAATACAAAAAGTGTTCTACAATTTAAAATATTTTTATGAATGTGACGGTAGGAAATTTAAGTAAATGAGTCGAGTCCAATTTGGTCCATTAATTTATGACACGAACGCGATAAATATTTTTTGAAAGCTAAAATTCATCGATATAGGTAGGAAATAAAAAAAATAAAATAAAAAAATATCACGGGACAATTCACACCAATTGACCTAGTCCCAAAGTAAGCTTAGCGAAACTTGTGTTATGGGTACTAAGCAACGGATAAATATAATTATATAGATAGATACATACTTAAATACATAGTAAACACCCAATACCCGAGAACAAACATTCGTATTTTTCATACAAATATCTGCCCCGACACGGGAATCGAACCCGGGACCTCAAGCTTCGTAGTCATGTTCTCTTACCACTAGGCCATCTGGTCGTCTAAATGAATAACAATATTGTAAAAAAAATAGTTGTATTTAGCTGATAAAATATGTATGGTAGGGATATAAATATTGTACGCCCACATTGTCTTTCGGGAAAAACACTTCCTAACTCTGACATGCATATACATCCTAGAATTATGTTTATTTGTTAGAAATCAGCCAGAATTCTTTCCAAAGAGATCATGTAAGTTTAATGTTCGATCTCAATATAAATATGATCTTAAACTTCCCAAGATCAACAACTCAATGTTTAAAAAAAGTGCTTTAATATCAGCTATTCATGTGTTTAATAATCTTCCCAGTGATATAAAAAGTATAGATGATAGCACTTTTAAACGAACACTAAAAAAATGGCTAATAGAAAAGGCTTTTTATAATTTAAAATAATTTTATGCTACTTAGTAAATTGTGAATTCGACTTTACGAAGTATAAAACATTGTATGCCCGGAAGGGTAACTGTTGAGACACTAAAAAATTTTCACCATCTTTGTACATACACAGATTATACAATAAAGTTTTTCTATTCTATTCTATTCTATTCTATTCTATTCTATTCTATTGGGTAACTGTTGGAACTATAATATTATGTCATCTTTTGTACACAGTTCGACAATAAATAAATTCTTTTTTATTCTATTCTATTCTATTCCTGGCCCATCTAATTTGCTGATAAAATTATAAGCATAACTACTTATGACGTTTTTTTACTTTTGAAATCAATTTCTTAGCTGTGGCTTTGAAGTTCAATAGAGCCACGCAATAAAACTGATTGCCTCTACTCAGTTATTGCTTTTAGCTGCGTCTTTATCACTTAACCCAATCTCGTCGAGACCCCTTAGCTCATTACGTGAGCTAACCTAACCACAATAAAATATGTACGCACATACATCAGGTCGCATGGTCAGGGCGCTCGAACTCCAGGCTAGTGCAATCAGTCTTAATAAAGGTCGGCCTAGGCTGCCGGCCAGCCGCAAACGGGACAAAGGGATACAGTCAGGGATCGTTTTACCTATTAGAAGAGAAAGCGAAGGTGTTTTTGATTGGGACTAAACGAGGGAGTTGTAAAATAAGATTATCTATTGTTTGCCTGAAAGTAATATGCTAGAATTTAATTTTCCCTAAGTTCACATGCCCGAAACTTCATTTGCCCGAATGTTTCGTTTTCTAGAAAAAAATATTTGATATATTCTTATTTTCCCGAAAATTAGATGCCATAATAAATATAATGAGACGAATGCAATACGTATTGTTTTCCATATTATTAAGTGCAATAATATTATTTTCACCTCAGCACCTAAAACAGGCAGGTTTTGTTATGAGAAATCAGTGAGCTAAATCGCATTTTGCTCTCTCCGTGAGACAAAGTAACTTTTTTTTTTAAATGCTGAGTACAGTGTTGGGTCTACTCACTGAATTCCAAATATTTTAACCAAAGAGGATTTGAACTTTACTTTGATCTGTCATAATTTCACTTCATCACGAAAAAAGCGAGAGATATGATCAAATGTGTTGATTACAATCTTAAATTAATTTTTTGGTATTAAAAATATATAGATAAGTACCTAATAAATTACATGACAACAAAATATTTCCAAAATGTAAATTTTCCCGATCTTTTAATAAAGTATGCAACCGCGTTGCACGAAAGCCGCTTCTCTTGTTTTTTTTTTTTTTATGAAATAATTCCGTATACCTACTGCCTCTACGGTTGTAATAATTATTTGTTAAATTGAATGAATTTTTAACAAATCTATTTATGTTTATGTAATATATAATTTAATTTGTAAATCTCAATAAAATTCATATTTAAAGGTTTTATAACATTTATATTAAATTAAACGTTTATTGTTCAATCTTTTTAATGACCCCAAGATAAGGCTTTTTGCAGTATTAAAAAATAAGTGTGACATTAGTACAAGAAGTTCTTACAATGCATGTTATGAGTATGAGATTTGTATTGTATGTACTGGGAACTTTTTTATGGTTTTAAATGTTATTATTATATTTGTTTCTTAATAATCGGATTCTATTTAAAAAATGTATTTGTTTTGTAAACAGGTAGGTAGGTATATGTGGTTTTATTCTTATGTTACATTTAAATTACCTATGATCTCGCTGCCGAGGTGAAAAATTGTATGTGTCACACGAGACCAAAGTTTTTTTGCATCTCGTGTATTTGAATCCCTTGCTGTTCTCAGGATTCTAACCTAGAATCACTCGCTGACGCTCGTGATTCAATTATAGAATCCTTCGCTTACTCGGGATTCAAAATCAACACTCGCAACAAAAAACAACTTTGCTCTCTTGTTGCACAAATAACTATTAATTGAATATTCAAACGCCATACTAAACAGTGTTTATTTTGATTATGATTGATTAAAATTGTTTTTTTCTATTACTAATCTATTTATTATCTTTATTATCCGGGCTGCTATAAAAAATAACTAGCATCGAAGGCTAAATATTTTTAGGAAAGTAGCCTATTGTATTTCTTTCTTTATTTTTCTACAATATCTAAAGGATTTACATTCATACGTATGACTGTGGGACTTGCCTGCAGTGCAGTCATACTCAAGACTCCCGGCCGCAATTTTATTTTACACACTCAGCATAAGCTCGCACCGATTTCATGTATTATTCAGATGCTGGATATCCCGATTTAAATGGTAGGCAATGGTAGTAAATGGTAGTCAATGGTAGGTTTGGTAGATAATGGTGTCGCTGAATGCATGACGTCATCGATACCGTTGGAAGCTTGCCATCGCCTCTGTAGCGTCAGGGGGGCTGCTAAGAAGTTCGAAAATCGAAGTTCGTATCGTACCATCCCTCTCACTCTTGTATTAAATAATATTAACGTCAGCGGGACGGCAAGATATGAAGTTCGAATTTTGCACTTCGTTGTATATAGGACCTGGGCAACAAGACAGCGTCATCATCATCCTCATCATTCCAGCCTATATACGTCCCACTGCTGGGCACAGGCCTCCTCTCAGAACAAGAGGGCTTGGCCGTAGTTCCCACGCGGACCCAGTGCGGATTGGAAACTTCACACGCACCATTGAATTGCTTCGCAGGTTTGTGCAGGTTTCCTCACGATGTTTTCCTTCACCGCAAAGCTCGTGGTAAATTTCAAATGTAATTCCGCACATGAATTTCGAAAAAATCAGAGGTGCGAGCCGGGGTTTGAACCCACGACCCTCTGCTTGAGAGGCGATAGGTCAAACCACTAGGCCACCACGGCTCCTAAGACAGCTGTCGTAAGACAGCGTCATTTATAAAAAATCCTCCACATTCGTGTCCACATTACGGGTAAGTAAGTACCTATGGTTAGTTAGTACTCGTAGATGTTTTTGACAAAAGAAGTCTGAAATTTTTGCTGGTGTACGTCTTTTTGTGCCCATTCCGTGCCCGGTTAAAGATGGGACGGATCCAGTTCTTCCCATGGGTGTCGTAAAGGGGACTAAGGGAGCTGATGCGAGAGTGAGCAGTAGCCAGCGCTCTCTATTTGTCAAATACGAACTCCTGATTCCGGAACTGCCGTGTGGAAAGCAAGGGAAACCACCACACCATTTTCTCAAGAAATTTGTCATGAAGGTTCACTACTGATCCTTAACCAAAAATCATGACTCTACTCTCAATCTACACACTCTACTCTAATTATTTTCTGCGACTAGTTTACTCCTACCTAACCACAGCCGTGTCACAAAGCATAAACGCGTTTTCGTAATTTTACCCAGTGCTGCTGTCATAACTTTGGTGCCGTTTGAATGAATATGTGCATTTGTGGCACCTTAGAAATTTCCAGTTTGACCTTGTTTATATATGAACTCTGTGACATTATAAATTGAATGTGTCAGCTTATAATGAAATTGTAAGTGCAAATTGCTTTTTTTTTGACAGAATAGGCTGGTAGTGAGTGAAGATAATGGACTAAGATGGAACACTATGCATAACATATTTATGTATGCCTATTTACCCTGTTTTTTTTAAAAGATGAGTTACCTTAATTGCCTAAGACCTTGATTTGCTTTACTGTTTTTAATCTTTATAATTTTATATGAGGTGCTACATAGGAGTTGGGGGTTACACTAGAATTGAAAACGACCAGATTTTAGTGAACTGCCAACAGAATGAATCACTTATTGGAGCCTGTGTAGACACGATTTGGAAAGTGTAAAGTCTGTTACTGTAGGTATTTGCTCTTCACGTTTATTGATTCAATCTCAATGTCTGTCGAATTATTTACAAGGCTCGCAGTTCTGCCAAACGACCTAGTTCCAACCAAATAACGTGTCCCAATTACTTCTTTAATACACTGATTTAGGTGATATAGCTTTGAAATTCGGTACTGACTAAATGTTTGCTAATTAATTAGACCCAGAAACATTACGTAGCAAACTTAGTCCTTACATGTGTACATATCTAAAAAAAAACAACTTCTAAGTCAACGCCATCAAAAGATATTCATTATGTATACATAACATAATCCATACCATAACCGCGGTGGCCTAGTGGTTTGACCTATCGCCTCTCAAGCAGAGGGTCGTGGGTTCAAACCCCGGCTCGCACCTCTGAGTTTTTCGAAATTCAACAATAAAACGGGGCAACAATAAAACACCCGTATCATTTCACATCAGCCTGATGACAGCCCAATAACTAATAGATGTCAAACCATAACGGCTGAGAGGCGCGGAGGATATACGGTCGTTATCGAATCGCTCTAGTTATTTTGCGTACTGCCCTAACTGCGACCATAGAACTTGTTGATGTATGCCGTCGATGTGATAGGCTATCAACAACAATAAAAAGGGTCACGGATCGAACGAGCGTGGGTGACGGACGGCGGCGGGCGCGTCGGATTCTTCAGACAACCTACGCATTCTTCTGCTCCCTGTTAGACATATAACATACCTGGCTATTAAACGTTAATTTGGCCAGTAGGAAGATAAGTTTTAAGATAAATTCTAGTAGGTACCTAATAATTAACGCTGGACTACCACCTGGTTGCCTGGCTTTAAGATTCCGCGCGTAGGTACTCGAAGGGTGAGAAACAGAACACTATTAACCGCTACAATAATGTCCGTCCGTCTGTCCGTCAAAGTGTTGTACCTACTTAAAGAACTATAATAGATAGACGAAAGACATACGTAATAATATGTATTTCTATTGCCGCTACAGTAAAAAATAATATAAATAAAAGTAACCAGTTAAGGTAAAGATATAACTTTCATTGTTTTATTTTATAAAATTTCGGTACCTAAACGAAGCCCGTCCTTGGATCTGAAAGTTTTAAAACTTAATTCTAAGCAGACACAAAGGATCCTAAGTAAGTAAACTGCCAATCAAAATGCGCTTTACCAGAATGTTTGAGCTTATAAAGCAAATAGTTTAAATGTTTAACCTTATTAAATTACAACCCTTTGTTTGTCGACGGAGATTGCTGCTGATACTTCGGTGTCAATATACCTAATTTCTCAACCAAGCTGGTTATGGATTTATTAGGAGCATTAGTTTTAGCTGCCTGACTTCTTCAAAGTAGCGTAGTTGAGATGTCTCAGACCAGAAAGTATTATCGGCATTTTGAATGAAAGTTGAAGAGGTTTAACAGCTTAACATTTTAATCAGTACATTTAAAGGCTAAATCTACGCAATAAAATTGCCTCCCTGCCGAACTTGGATAGACTGCAATTTGACGTATATAGGCTGGGATGGCCTCCATGTTCCCTGATTGCTACAATCCAGCCGTCTTTAAATCTGGGTTGAATGGGTATTTACTGGATAAGCGTTAGGTAAGCCTGCTCGTTAGTCCCCATCTTCGCTACCCATCAGCCGTGATCGTGCTCAAGCGCAAGCCAATATTCCTTCAACGTAGTTTCCGCGATTATAGATTCAGTATTTTCATAGTTTTGTATCGCTTCAGATTGTAACTTTAGCCACGCCTTTTGACAAATCGGGCGGGCTTCCTCTCGGAATAGGAGCTCGAGCGCGGACATAAATCAGAGCTGAGACGTGCCAGTTTAGCGCTGGAACGGCCCACGATACGTCTCGTATTGCCTGAAAAATACGTTTATTGAACCTGTTAAACAATGCCAGTAATCATCATCATCCCAGCACACACGTCCCACTGCTGGGCACAGGTCTCTGAATACGACGGCTTCGGCTTTAGTTCCCATGCGGGCTGAAAGCGGATTGAGAACTTCACATACACCATTGAATTGCTTGACAAGTTTAGTGCAGGTTTCCTCGCAATGTTATCCTTCACCGTAGACTGCCAGCTGCCAGTAATACGAATATAAAATCTAGGTCAGCTTTTCGAGGTGAGTTGTTGGAATTTTGAAGCTCATCTCTAGAAGATTTGCTTGATTGAGGACTGGAGCGTCGTGCTGAGTTCCTCCATCGACTTTGACATGAGCACGATATCGTCGGCACACCGTAGGTGGGTGATGTGTTCGCTGTTGACATGATGCCTAGTCCTTGCCATTCCAGAAGGTTGAAGGCATCTTCCAAAGCATCAGTAAGCGCAGCGTAGGACGTCCACCAATGACAGGACGGATGACCTCGTTAACGGCGTAGATTCACGGTGGAGCGAGCCACTTCCAAACGAAGCAAAAATATATAATAATATAATAATAATAATATTTTTATTGTTATAACTGTGTCGTTTACATGTATAGTTTGAGGCCTCCTAGTAGGTAAGTAGGTTACCTGTAGCAGGAGACCCCGCTCTTCCAAAAATAGTTTTTTTATAAATTACAGTCTACGCTCGTAACAATAATTAGGAACTTATCCTACTAATATTATAAATGTGAAAGTTTGTGAGTGAGTGAGTGAGTGAGTGAGTATGTTTGTTACTTTTTCACGCTTAAACGGCTGGACGGATTTGGATGAAATTTGGCGGAAAGTTAGTTTATAATCTGGATTAAAACATAGGATACTTTTTATCCCGATATTCCCACGGGATAGGGATAAAATCTCGAAATAACAACCGCTAGGCTTAGAGTCATAAAATTTGGTATGTAGGTAGTTGGACGTCTGGAATAAAGCATAGGTGACTTTTTGACCCGATATTCCCACGGGATACCTAGGGATAAAATCTTGAAATAACAACCGCTGGGCTTTGAGCAATGAAATTTAGTATGTAGGTAGCTGGACCTCTGGAATAACACATAGGCTACTTTTTATTCCGATATTCCCACGGGATAGGGATAAAATCTCGAAATAACAACCGCTGGGTTTAGAGTCATGAAATTTAGTATGTAGGTAACTGGACCTCTGGAATAACACATAGGCTACTATTTATTCCGATATTCCCACGGGATAGGGATAAAATCTTGAAATAATAACCGCTGGGCTTAGAGTCATGAAATTTGGTATGTAGGTAACTGGACATCTGGAATAACACTTAAGTGACTTTTTGACCCGATATTCCCACGGGATAACAAGGGATAAAATCTCGAAATAACAACCACTGGGCTTAGAGCCATGAAATTTGGTATGTAGGTAGCTGGACCTCTGGAATAACACATAGGCTACTTTTTATTCCGATATTCCCACGGGATAGGGATAAAATCTCGAAATAACAACTGCTGGGCTTAGAGGCATGAAATTTGGTATGTAGGTAGCCGGACGTCTGGAATAACACATACGCTACTTTTTATCCCGATATTTCCACGGGATAGTTTTGTAACTAAGGGACCCCATACAGCCGTGTATTATTGTTATTATTATTTTGTATTTTTTTCTTTAATTGTATACTTACTGTAGTTTTTAAGTATTATATTTGTACTTATTTTATTTTGAAAAAATGACTTTCTGCCAAGCTTCTTGCGGCGCATTCTTCTTGGCAATGATGGTCTTTCCGAAAGTGCTGGTATTTAAAAAAATTACGTGTAAATGTGCCCATTGCGGCCTATTTACTGAATAAATGATATGAATTTGAATTTGGATAGGAAAAATTTTGAAATTTTAGCACTGGGTTTAGAGTCTTGAATTTTGTACAGTTATTCACAACACAACCTCAATGAAGACCACGATGTAAATTTGGAAATTTCCAGGGGAATTTTGTAAAATCCCGAAAATTTCAATTGCAACTACCAGACCGAATAGTTTACGCGTGCGAAGCCGCGGGTAATAGCTAGTACTTAATAAGCTATACCTAACTAACTAACTAATTTGGCTCAGGGACCCAAAGAGGGTCTTGGCCTCCGAAACGAGAGCACGCCATCTGTCCCGATCGTGCGCAGCCTCTTGCCAGTCGTCGACTTGGAGACGTCGCAGATCCGCCTGGACACTGTCCTCCCAGCGGTACCTGGGTCGCCCAACCGGGCGGCGACCAGCCGGTCGTCCCACGTACGCTCTTTTGGCAGCCCGATCCTCTCCCATTCGTAGTAGGTGGCCGAACCAGCGAAGTCTGTGTGATTTTGTTACGCCGATGATGTTGGGTTCAGCCACCAGCTCCTGGATCTCTCTGACACCAGAGAGGAGGAGATATACATCCGCATCCAAAACACCCTGCGCTGCAGTGCAGCCCTCCACAAGGTGTTGGTGTCCAGGCTTCTCAGCAGGAATACAAAGTTAAGGATCTATAAAACTGTCATAAGACCTGTCCTTATGTATGGCTGTGAGGCCTGGACACTAACACAAAAAGAGGAATAAGCTATACCTAGGTACTTAAAAAACAAGTGTGTATGTTTGTGTGTGTGTGTGTGTGTGTGTGTGTGTGTGTGTGTGTGTGTGTGTGTGTGTGTGTGTGTGTGTGTGTGTGTGCGTGTGTGTGTGTGCGTGTGTGTGTGTCTGTGAATGTTTCCTTGTGTTTGCACATGTGAATATCTAGCTTTACATTACAAGAACCATACTACTCATACAGCACACAAAACAACATTCTATGTTGTTGATATATCAGAATTCAGTTCATAAGAATTTCTTCAGTTTCAATGTAGGTGAGATCCATTATATACCTAACTAACGCCTTTTACAATGAAAATTGTTTAAAGGGTAAATTTGTATTTTCTTGTTGATTACATTATACATGTGCGGTGATTGTATACAGTACTGTCTCCTGGCAAACACAGATTTAAAAGATGGTACAGGCGCCACAGTGATGGCTCTCCTAGGCTTGGTAGTCTGAGTTTTGAAAATTAGGTTATTATGTAGTTTAAGGATTGCCCGCAAAATATAGAGTTTGCGCATACTTATATATAAATCCTTATACTATCCTTCCTCACTAATATATTATACTTAAATGTGAAAGTAACTCCGTCTGTCTGTCACCTTTTCACGCTCAACCGCTGCACCGATTTAGATGAAATTCAGTATGGAGATAGTGGAGTCCTGAGGAAGGACATGGGCTACTTTCTATCTTTGAAAATGCATAGTTACTGCGGGATAGCGATAAGAGAATTCTACGTAGGCGGAGTCGCGGGTAACTGCTAGTATATATGTAAAAGTAATATCATATGACACAGGTTACTTCTTATAATAATAAATAATCATTAATTTATTTATTCAGACAACAAAGATCCATACATTATTAGTAATTTGCTTATAACTATGTTAGTATACATATTGGACGAGTGATAGTGTGGTATTAATTAAATTTTGCATTATAGAGCACTCGCCTCTTACAGCTATCATCTTCAGGAGGCTGTTAGTGCTGTTAGAATACGTGTCTTGTCAGAAGCGATGCCTTTTTTTTCGTAGTATTGCATATCAGGGACAAATGCGTAATGCCCTCTGCGACTACCGAATTCTTCACAGACGAAGTCGCGGGCAGCAGCTTGTTAATCATAAATGTTGCCATTTTCGTAAAAGGTCAGAGTTTATTTTGATATTCGTTCGAATACCTTAACTCAAATAAAGACATTCGGAATTTCCTAATTACATTTCGCAAAGTAAACACATACTAGTAAAATGATTTTCCTTCGAAACCCTTGAGTCGAATTGCCCTTATTTGCTTGATTTGGCGCTGCTACCGAAGAATAAATATACCGCCTTGCGTTTTATCGCAAAATATTCGGTATGTTATATGGCGGGTCATAACTCAATCAAGCAGCCGGCCCGGGTGCGGTTAAATAAGTTACCAACTGCGGCTGCACCATTTCAAAACATAGTAAGGGACATTAAGCTAATTTTACAGGAGAGAGAAAAAACATGTTTTTTCTCAGCCGTACGAAATTTTGCAATATTCGTTCCAAAAGTGATACTTTCTCGGTTTATTAGATTAAGCCGAATATCCAGGTATATATATATATGCACTTAATTTCCTATATTGCATGTTTTATGTGCCATACTAGGTTTTGAAATTAAACTCAAATAAAAACTTATAGTGAACCGATCAATTTCAAAACCCAGTATGTGTTGTCACTTTGTCATGATCTAGAGGCTAAAAAGACTTAAAATCATAAGTTTTAATACGTGGACCTTTTTTCAATTTAAATAAAACAAACCGTCAGCTAAGTAGTTGTTCATTACAATAATTTATTATAATAACACCCCTCTTTTTCGTCGGGGGTTAAAAAATAAAAATTACGGCACCAAGTCTTAATTTTTTTACTTTATATTATCCAACTACCTATTAAGTACCATAATTACCATTACTATTATTGATTACTGAATGGGAGATTGATCCAAATATTTTTTCGGGACTGGGGTATCAGTGGTACTAGTTTAGGAGCGGATTCAGGAGCGGAAACAACAGGTTGACTTTCATTTTCTTCTGGAAACATTTCTGGAGAAGGAATAGGGGCTCACTTTAATTTTCTTGCGGAAGTATATATATCATAATAGCAAGATGGTTCTATTAGTAGAAGCAAAGATGAGCAAATAAGCGACGAGGTAGTATTTTGAACGTTAGTCGTTATTAATGGGACGAAAAAATAACATAAAATAGCAAAAACTAACACCGAAATAACATGAAATGTTAAATGGCACAGACATAAAACATAACACAAATGCTCAAGCTCAATAAAACCATGAGACACACACTCCCACGCTCAATAATAATACAGTATGATTACTTCCGATTTGGCACTCGGCAATTCTCGGCATACTAGTATACTCGGTATACTTAGGCAGAGGTTTTGTTATTAATTACATGAAATAGGTTTGGGTATTTTATGTGATTAAATTCTGGGTTTTTAAATAAGTATCCTATGAAAAAACACGAACATTTACGGTTAAAACTGAGACGTCCCGAGTATTAAAGTAGAAATAATCTTACTGTATGAAGCGTTAAATATCCAAACATTTTGCAAAACATGTGTGTTTGTATGTTTGTGTGTTTGTTGGTATGTTTGTCCGTCTTTCACGTCGAAACGGAGCGACGGATCGACTTGATTTCAGGCATAGAGATAGTTTATGGGCCAGAGAGTGACATAGGCTTCTTTTTATCCCGGAAAAATGCACAGTTCCCGAGGGAACAGCGCGCGGTAACCGGATTCCACGCAGGCGAAAGCTAGTATTATATACATTTACTTACACAAAATGGTTGTTGTCTAAATTCAAAGCGTTGTTCACTATACGCTTGGTGCGATTGCCTTATTTCATTCATTTATTAGCCAAATTACGCTACGTTTTAGCAAAATTTTAACGTTACACGTGCATACCTACAAACTCAATCTTGGCTGGCAACTGCGCGTTTAAATGAGTTCGAACAGCTCCAGCGCAATAGCATGAAGTTAGCGCGGCAGCACAGTGCTGCCAACCATAACGCGTCAAAATGAATAAAGAACAACGTACCTATAACATTTGACTTACAAAAACTAGTAACTTCAACTAACAAACACATACTACTTTCCAAAAAGTTACAATTAAACTCGTTTGACCATATCAAAACCTAGTAAGTCTCTCTGACTTTTTCAAAACCTAGTAAGTGCATGTCCCATACTAGGTTTTTGAAATGGTTTTGTGCCATACTAGGTTTTGAAATGGTCAAGCCAGTTTTTTTCTGTACTTACTAGGTTTTGGAGTACTCGTATCTCTAAAGTTGAGCGAGATAGGCCTCTAAATGTTTTTGTATCTTGTAGGCACTTGCTAGAAACCACGTTTTAAGCAAAAATCGAAAAATTGAGTTTTTGAGACTTACTAGGTTTTGAAATGGTGCAGCCGAACTCGAAAATCTCATATTTTACGCACGGCAGATTAATCGATGGGTCTGGGTCGGCACTCGGCAGAAAACGCGCCAAGTCCGGCCATGCACCCGCGGCAGCATACACGCGACCCGCGCTCAAATTACTGGCTTGTTTTTTACTCATCGAGTTTTATTTGGCGTGAAACGACTGGCCGCCAATCTGTTTTTGCGTCAATTAATCGTGATATGAAATAGTGTTTAAATAGAGTTCAATCCGGGTTTGTTTCCGCTCGTTTGCATTCAACAAACGTTCGTTCATGTTTTAAGTATAAAAACGCCTTTTTTCTGGCACATTTTTGGGTTATAATTTTTGACTTTGAAAAATAAAAACTGGCCAAGTGTGAGTCGAACTCGCCTGGAGAGGATTCAGTACGATGAAATATTATAACAATATGTTTATCGATTTCATTTTAAATTATAAAAAAAATATAGATGAATTCCTCACAACAAGCCCTTCCATTTAATATGCCACAAAATATGGTATGTACCTATGTATGTAAACTCTTTATTGTACAAAAGAAAAGAAACAAAACACAATTGACAAATTTTGAGACACTATACCTACTATCCCTTTAAGGGACCTCTACTAGTCAATCTTTCAGTGGATGAGAGGAGTAATAGTATGGTTTGTATATATTTTTTCATTTTCTTATTTACCTCCACAAAAGTGACTCTATATTTGAAATTCTTAAGTTACACCTCCGTCTTTGGGCCACCAATTTCCACATGTGTGTACCAAATTTGAATACAGTAAATTTAGTAGTTTCGAAGCGAATTGTCTGCGACAGACCGACGGACACACAGACAATGAAGTGATCCTATAAGGGTTCCTTTATCCTTTTGTGGTAGGTACGGAACCCTAAAAACTATGACAATGTTTGTGCGTAACGTCGCTTTTAAGATAAGAATCGACAGAAGACCGACCGGGAGCAAAAATAAAGGCATCGTCGCCAGAATTTTCCCCAACACGCATTATTCTACGAGTTTATTTTATTTGGCATGACATCACCAAAAATAGATTGCTTTGCTTATTCTTATTTATTAATAGATTCACATCGATTCCATTGTCTACAGGTGTAACAAATACTAAAAAATGTCTAGAAAAACCTTGTTAGGTTATACATAAGTCCATCAGATGTAAAGGTTGTATATGACTGTATTCAAATAATAGGGCGGCTCTAATGACAGCGCCGAGCGCGTTTAGGAGTTACGGCACGTGTGCAAACAACGTAACGAACTTACGATCGCGGAGAGATACAGACACGTAGACAAACTCGCGATAATACAGTTAGTTAAGTTCTTCCCGGGACGGATACACTGCCACCGTATTGGGATTACAAACACACAATAATATTTACACAATATATATTTAAAAGCAAAAAGTTTGAATATTATAGTTGATTGCTGTAGTCATTTATAACAAAAAATTGAACCGACTACAAAAAACGACTGCTCGTTACCTTTTACGAAAGATTGCTTTTTCCGATGCAGAGACGTTTATGAGGAGTCCTGGTGCTTCACCATCCGTTTTACCATATTATTATGCATTACGAGGAACATTTGCTTAGCAACTATTAATGCGGCCAGCATCATGGGAACTCTGCCACAGGCAGATCTTTTGGATGGGGTTTTCTTTTTAATATTTTTATTTTTATAGTACCATATAGATATATTTAGTTAAGGTTTCTTAGGTAATTTTTCTTTGGCTTCTTCTTTTTAATATTATTTTATTTTATTTAATCTGTACTTCTTTTGTTTTTTTTTTATTTGAGTAAATAAATATTTCTTGAAAACTATTATGTCAAAATAATTAAAATTAAATCCGTGAAATACTTTTTATTGAGTAGTAACTCCGTTGGTCTTCATCATCAGTTCCACTTCATCAAATGATGATTTTCAAGAGCAAATGCACGAGTTACTATACTAAATATATCCAATTTACAATAGGTGTCCCTAGAACATATCCTGATTTGGTGCTTATGGGACCTAATTGAAGACATTCCTAGACGAAAGCAAAAAAAAATTCAAATTCGTTCATAAATGACGGAGTTCCGAAGTAACAAATATAAAAATATACCTCCGAATTGATAACCTCCATCTTTTTGAAGTCGGTTAAAAATTATAATCAACTAATGTCGATATGCCTACGCTCCCTGATATATCGAAAATACAAAATGACCGTAAAAGTAACAAAAATATAAGTAATACTAACAACTGATGGATCCTAGTTATCTGAATAAATAAATTTTATTATTATTATTATTAAAAAATTTGGAATTTAAATAAAAATACAAAAAGATTCCAAAAAACCAATCTCCCTGATATATCTAATGTCATAAGCTGAGTAAAACCCAACCCAAAAGTAACATAACTCGTTCTTAGTAGTATTTTAAACTTTCCCTTGTTCACAAAACTAATTAACTAAGTTGGAGCGAGAGTTCCCACGGGAACTATTTCTAATATTTATGATCAGTTTTAAAATTCTTACCGTCTTACGCGGTTTTTATTATAGATTCAATAAGTGGTAGCGAGCTACCAAATTATAATATAATAGGTACCTACATATTTTTCTTAATTGCAGCTGTTCCTAAATGTTCCTTTGCCATATTTGTCATCTGGGATGTTATGAATCTCCGTATCCGACTATTAGATATCCGAAATAAAAAACTATCCGTAACCGTAACCGGATACGATATAAAAGTTTCGGATAGGGGCGGAGTCAAAATGCGACATGTTGTGACAGAACAGCCGCACGCGTCTTCTGCATCTATTGTTTATTATTTTTCTATTTCTAAGTCGTCATTTAGGACTCATATTAAAATAATACCAATGTCAAGCCATCTATACCTATTCCTATTAGAAAGCTAACTCTTTATTGTACAAAAGAAAATAAATAAAAATATAATGTTATTTTTTTTTGAATTTTTTGTTGTATTTTTATTTATTCCTATTTGTATTTTACTTTTACACTTCCTTAAAACCTCAACATCCGTAACCGTAACCGAAACCGGTATTATGTTTGACATATATCCGTATCCATATCCAGATCCGAAATTTTATATCCATAACATCCCTGTTCGTCATCACTAAACAAGAATCCCGTAGGAATTGAGTTGCTGCGGGTCCCATCCATGCCTTAGTATACTGGGAGGGTGAGAAGTACTAGGTGGGGGTAATGGAATCTATCGCAGCGCTCATAGTGGCCAAAAGAAGAAATAATCTAGTCTCTGTCATCTGTCATACTCATATGAATCTTGCATTAAAAAGCAATTTGTATAGACTTTAACTACCTAATTTTAGTAATAGATGTTTGTGTTATGATGCGAGCTTGAATGATTGAACGCTGTCCCTGTTTTGTTCTTAATTCCTCTACATCGCGGACATGTCCAGCAACAATCTTCCTTATGAAACGGTTTATGGTTGAAATTTTATATTCAGTGATACTCACAAAACCGGTCTTCAAAATGATACTCGTTTTGATTTGAAAACGATATTTAATTTATTACTAGCGATATAAGAACAATTATAAATAAATACGTTATAGGTTTGATTTTTGTTACAATGTCGCGATGAAATTTCAAAACTTCAGAGCATCAGAGCCAAAAAAGTTGCGGACGCCAGGTGGCTAGGTGGCGTGCACAGAGCCTGATACGACTAAGGCTGCTGGTGTTTAGAATTGTATTTGGCTGTGCAGATAATGACTTCTATTGTTCATCTACGAAGTATTTACGGCATCATAGTGATCATAAATAACGAAATAGGGTCGTTAATAAAAAACACAAGTAGTTAGATTAACCTAAGGTAAGTAGGTTTACATATATAATAATGTATGCGTAGAGAATGAAGATCTTAATTAAATATATAACACTTAAGCCGGTGCTATTTATTTGCTAAAGTTCAGTTCGATATTGGCAAGAATTCGATTTTTAATTGTTATAATATTTCGAAGTAATTTAAAGCCTAATCAGGGTTAATAATACAAGAGAGTCTGATAAAATCTAGGTTTATGCCCGGTTCTAGATATCATAAGCTGGAGGCGAAGCGTTGCGGCGCGGCGCGGCGCGGAAGCGGTACCGGTTGTAATGTTCGAGCTAACGTGAAAGAGGCCACACAGAATTCCGCGCCACGATTATATCCCGCGCGGTATTCTTTGTGACCTCTTTCATCATCAATATCATCATCATCGGCCTATCTTAGTCCACTGCTGGACATAGGCCTCTCCAGTTGCACGCCACTGAGCACGATCCTCGGCCAGTCTCATCCAGTTCTTGCCAGCTAACCTGCGAAGATCATCGCTCCACCTAGTCTGAGGGCGTCCTACGCCACGCTTGCCAATTCGCGGTCTCCACTCAAGAACTCGTTTGCCCCAGCGGTTATCAGTTCTTCGACTGATATGGCCGGCCCACTGCCACTTCAGTTTGCTTATCCGGTGAGCTATGTCGATGACTTTAGTTCTGTGTCGGATCTCCTCGTTTCGAATTCGATCCTTCAGAGAAACTCCGAGCATAGCCCTTTCCATAGCTCGCTGAGCGACTTTAAATTTGTGGACCAGCCCAACCGTGAGTGTCCACGTCTCGGCACCATATGTCATGACAGGGTAGCATGACCGCTCTCTATGTGTTTCAAGGTACACGTGCTAGCTGTTGCCCGCGATCCTGAACCTATATATATATAACCTTTACACTTACAAACTTTCGCATTTGTAATATTAATAATGGGACGGAAAAGGTTTATTTCCCAGTCATTAATGAATTGATGTAGACCTATTTCACACAAAAGTTTTCTTTATCAATACGTAAGTATACATTGAAATAGACAGCTTGTACTGTAAAGCGACGCCTAAGGAGGTACATGCTCAATACGCTTTGTGATCCGAGTATGCAGAGCGCGTAAGCACTGTCCACTGAAGCATGACGTGGCATTGGATGATCCAATCTGCACAGCCAGCACAAGTGGTCGTATATCTGCATCTCTGTCTAACTACGCTATGGAAACTGTCTACGTCATGAGACATTCAGCGATAGAGAAATGCCTATTGCTTACCGCTTTGTTTAACTTTCAGACCTGCGAAAGTGTTAGGGACCTTCCACACGACGTTTTTTTGCGCTCGTTTGTATCGATACAAACGCAAGTTGGACGCTCACCAAACGCTAGGAAGCCGGAATGTTTTACGCTGAGGTGCGGTGCGTTTGATCGATACAAACGCGCGTTTGAAATACGTTCCAAATGCGTTTTTATCGATGGACACACACGCAAATCGAAATAAACCGAACAGCCTCAGACTTTTTTGTTGGCTGTACTTGCATTGTCACCCAAACTACATTTCCATACCACATTTCAAGTCAATATCATTATTAACCGTTGAAGAGTTCCGTACAGCGGAGACGATCCTGGCCGGGCCTTCAGGATGTCACTACCAGCAACTTACACGCAATTTACACATGTATGCAAAATTTCAGCAAAGTCGGTACCTGGAAGTGGATTAAATTTAATTTGCAAGATTTGATGACAAACATCGGATTATAATTATTATTTTTGGAGTTTTTTGCATTTTTTATTTCAACTCCAAATTTGTTACTTTTACGGGTATCCCGTGAAACCATATCGAAAATACAAACTGAGACATGGATGCACAGAAAAACCAGAAAAAGAGACCAGCACTGGGAATCGAACCCAGGTTCTCAGCAATCCGTGCTGCGTGCTACAACCCCTACACCACTGCTGGACAGGAATTTAGACACGATTTTTTCCTATGCATACAATATCTCAGGTTGCTTATTTCTACTATGCTACTTAAGCAGCAGCACGAGCGACATCTATGTTGCGTCGACAAATGTCACATTCTTTCGGAACTAACCGCTCACCCAGACAAGAGATGTCGCTACTAAGCAATCAAATTATAATTGGTTGGTTGTCCAGCAGTGTTGTAGGGGTTTGCTGAGGACCTGGGTTCGTTTCCCAGTGCTAGTCTCTTTTTCTGGTTTTTCTGTGCATCCATGTCTCAGTTTGTATTTTCGACAAACATCGGATCAGGTGACACTAAATAAAAGCTTATAAAAAAGGGCACAAGACGCGGACGGCTAACAAAGTGATCCTATAAGTGAGTGATCCCCTTTTCCGACTAAGATACGGTGCGGGAAAAAACGATTCAGTATATTTTTGATGATTGTAAAATGTGCCAACATCCCTTGCAGTGTACGCACTCAGTCCCTTCCTCGAACTCACAAGAGCCCTTGAGAAACAAGAGCCAAAGCTATACGTGTTGTCCACTTTCTGGATATTATTTTATGAAGATATAGCGTTATATGTCTAGTTATACTGCAGCCGTCAATTGAGGCACGAAGCGGAACTAAATAGGGGTAAAGGGACTGCAGTGGGGTGAAAATGGAAAGACGAAAGTAGCGGAACAAAATTATTGATAGTGGGGATTTTTTTAATAATGTACATTATGATATACAAACGTCGTGGCAGCCTAGTGGTTTGCCCTATGCTCTCTTTAGCTGAGGGTCGTGAGTTTGAGTCCGGGCTCGCATCCTCTGAGTTTTTCGAAATTTGTGTGAAATTATATTTGAAGTTAACCATGAACTTTATGGTGAAGGGCAACGTCGTGAGGAAACCGCACACGCCAGCGAAGAAATTCAATTGTGTGTGTGAAGTTCTCAATCCGCATTGAGCCCGCGTTAGAACTAAGGCTCAAATCCTCTTCTTATGATAGGATATTGGGATATTTGTATGTCAAAAAAATTAATATACTAAAGCAAATGAAACAGTCCGTTAATTACTGAACTGCAAAAACAATAATATTTATAAAAACTAGAAAATTATACGAAGTAAGTATACTTGTACACTTTCTTTTTTGTTTTTACATGTTTATTTACACGGCCCCTGGCGGCCTGGGCTGGCGGGACCTGGGTTCGATTCCCAGCGCTGGTCTTATTTTTCTGGTTTTTCTGTGCATCTATATTTCGGTTTCTATTTTCGATATAGGTAATGACCGATAAACTAAACTGATCGATAAACGATATAGGTAATGAACGATGACCGTAAAAGTAACAAAAAATTTGGAATTGAAATAAAAAAATACAAAAAGATTCCAAAAAATCAATCTTTATTTACACGGCGTCTACATATAGCGCGCGAGTTCGACCGGTTTTTTCTGCAATGTTACCGGAATAAATGTTCCTTGAAAATTTACTTTGGCTTCTTTCATTACCCTGGTACAAGCAAGCCGCGTGTTGACCTACAAATTGAGTTTTGCATACTGTTAGCGACTTGTAGGTATGCCAGTTGATTTGCAATTTCCTCCGTCGCTAACGAAGGAAATGGGTAATTTTCCTACTAGCACTTTCATTTTGATCTTGTGCTTTAGCTATGTTCTAAAACGTTTTATGGCGCCCACGATTCAGCGCGACAAGTACGGCGAAAGTTTTTCCTGTTCATTGCGTTTGCTGCCCGGTAACCACTGTGTAGCAAGCATCTCGGCCGCGTAATGTACAAAAGAATCGCTCGCCGGAATTTTCGAAATAGAGATACTATTCTTTTTGTTACACACAGTTTTTATACTACAAATTATTCAAAAAATTATCTTATCTTACCTTAGTATATATTTTTAAAGCACTCGACGGCCACAAGTCTAGAAATTCTACTCACTATCCTCTTGACAACGTAGCCGTGGTCCCATTGGACGTTTAGTAGCGATTAGCGCTTTATGACTTCCTTTCTTGGGCTTGGAAATGGAATGGTGGTTTACTCTGCATTTTCATATCACAGTGCAGTTGCAGTTCTTAGTTGGTAATACAATACAGAACGATGTTGTATAATATTTTTCACATCATATCCCTTAGACGCCTTTTACGCCCACTGGCCATCTCTTCCAGTCCATCCCTGCGATTCTAAAACAGGGCACGGTTAGTGAGTATCTTAAGAGAGAATTATCTGAGAAGAAACTAACAAGTTCAATAGGGCAGCCTACTCTGAGCTACCTCTTTGAGATAACATACTCTTGTGCCAGTACTTTTCAGTCCCACCTGTGAATTTTACGTGACTCATTAAGCAAGATATTCCAACGCTGCTTGTTATCAACTCTTTGATGTGTTCCTTACCTTAAAAACTTTTGTTTCTCAAATAGATTGTGTTATGGAAACTTTTACTGTTTTAATGATGCCTTAAAAACTCCGTCATTTCCTGCTGCCGCTTCGAATAGCAGTAGTTTTCTTATTATGTTCGTAGTGTTTTGCGCGTATCGAAGAATTCTGATCACAGATTGTTTTGGCCACAAAAGTAATCAGAAGCAAGTTGGAAATGGACAGGGATGTTTGGAAAGTTCGCCCTGCATTGGACCCTCCGGGACATCTCTTTCCAAGAAAGCGAAATAAAATTATCCGTGGAAACAAGATAATTTTACGTCGAACTTAAACGTAGCTATTAGATCAATAAATATACGGCCACGGTCAATATTTGGCTTTTTTCTTTTCATAATTTTCTTAGTGAATATTGAAAATGCTCGGAGTTAACATTCAGCACAAAATCAAAATCTCAGCATTAGCCAGCAGAAGTTATATAAGCCCAATAGATAAATAGTATATAGATGAGGTAGATAACAATAGGTCCACTTCTGTTGGCTCGTATTATGGCGCCGACTTCAAACTATGTTATAGTAATTAAATATCAACCCTTGAAATACTCGTTATTGAGTAGCTCCGGTGATTTACGTCATGAGATCCACTTCAGCAAATGTTCATTTCCAATAGCAAATGCACGAGTTACTAAGTGAGATATACCTTAACCACCATTATTTAGGGGTCCCTGTAATATTTGAAGAGTTCCCTCGATTTCCCTAGGATCAACTCATTAGAGCCTCACTTGGTGACCTGATTATTCGACTGGATGGCAAACGAGCAAATGGGTCTCCTGATGGTAAAAGATCACCACCGCACATAGACACCTGCAACACCAGGGAGATTGCAGGTGCGTTGCCAACCTAGAGGCCTAAGATGCGATACCTCAAGTGCCAGTAATTTCACCGGCTTACTCTCCACGCCGAAACAGAACAGTGCAAGCACTGCTGCTTCACGGCAGGATTAGCGAGCAAGATGGTGGTAGCAATCCGGGCAACTTAACTTAAGTTTTCCTTTGTCACTTTAACATTAGCCTTTGTTGAACAGACAAAAGGTGGATTTTGATATAAAAGAGACGTATCTCTTTACCGAACCGAACCGTAAATATATTTTTCACACCTCTCCTTCAGAAAAGTAACTTTTCCTCCCTGGCGAGAGGGAGCAAAGTGCCACTTTTCTGTTCAAGGTTTTTCTAAGTGTTTTATATTGCAAATGCCATTTTTTGAAGTTGATAATTGTAAAGCCACGCCATTTTGTATGCTGGTTGTTCTTTAATAATATTTAGTTCTTTTTTTCAAGTTTCTTAATGCTCGGTGTGAAAAGTTGTATGAGCCACTCGGGAGCAAAATTATTTTAATCTTGGGCGTTAACACTTGAATCCCTTTACGCTCAGGATTCTACTTTAGAATCCCTCGTTACGCTCAGGATTCTATTATAGAATCCTTTACTACATTCTGGATTCAATGTACGCCCTCGCCGTAAATACACCATTTTGCTCCCTTGTGACACAAATAACTATTTCACACCTCTCGTTCAGAAAAGTAACTTTTCCTCCCTGACGAGAGGGAGCAAAGTGCAACTTTTCTGTTCAAGACTTTTCTAAGTGTTTTATTGCAAATGCCATTTTTTGAAGTTGACAATTGTAAAGCCACGCCATTTTCTATGCTGGTTGTTCTTAAATAAAATGTAGAATATATTTTTTTCAGGTTTCATAATGCTCGGTGTGAAAAGTTGTATGAGCCACTCAGGAGCAAAATTATTTTCATCTTGGGCGTTAACACTTGAATCCTTCATTACGCTCAGGATTCTACTTTAGAATCCCTAGTTACGCTCAGGATTCTATTGTAGAATTCTTCGCTACATTCTGGATTCAATGTACGCCCTCGCCGTAAATACACCATTTTGCTCCCTTGTGACACAAATAACTATTCCCCTATTCGACACAGCTCAAAAATTGTTCAAAACTTTTTCTCAGCAGCGTTTGCCCTTTGCGTCTTCATCCATCTTTTCATCATCTTTGTTCACAACTTATCAAAAATTGATTGCGC
The DNA here is from genome assembly GCF_025370935.1 of Choristoneura fumiferana. Lineage (NCBI taxonomy): Eukaryota > Metazoa > Arthropoda > Insecta > Lepidoptera > Tortricidae > Choristoneura > Choristoneura fumiferana. The sequence continues at coordinate 841,095 of NC_133481.1, forward strand.
CGAACAGGAAAACGTTGTGGTTGTAATACAACCGTTTTGTGGTAAAGAAGGGAGCGTCTTTACGCCATTTCCGTGGATATTACGGCTATTTGCATAGTAAAGAGTGATTAAACGTTAGTGTCGTGGCCAGGTTGGGGCGGTGCGACAGGGCCCGGGGGCTTGGCGCCGGATCTGAGACACTTGAGAGAGAATTTTGATTCTAATACTGAGCCTTTTACTGTGAATCATGTAGTAAAGTGGTTTAAAGGAATTTGGGTTAAAGAATATTATGGTAATTTTGGTGGAGTTTTTAAGGTTAGTTTATTTTGTGGTCAATTTGTTTTTTGACGGAAGAAAGGTCTAGTTAAGATGTAGGTTAGGGACTTTAGTTGTCTAAATTATATTGTAAAGAACTAGTAGAGCGACTGTACAATGCATTACAATAACTCTATATCGAACACCACAATAGTAAGCGAGACAGAAAAAACCTAAAACAAACAAAAAATTAGAAAATCCCCGACTTTGTCACTTCAAAGTTCAATATCTCTAAAACGGATGAACCAATTTTGATGAAACATGTCTAAAACCATCGTCAGAAAACCTGATTTCAAATAAAATAAAAACCGCATGCAAATCGGCCCGCCCGTTGAAGAGCTACGGTGCCAGACAAACACACAGACACACATAGCGATCAAACTTAAAAGACCCCTCTTTTGCGTCGGGGGTTAAAAAATAATAAAATCACAAAAGGCTTATTGCTTAATAAACGGCCTTATCACTTCAGAAATGTTTAGATGAAAAGTATATTCATCATCATCATCATCTCCGAGTTAGATTGAGAGGGTTTGGCCTAAGTATAATTATCACAAGGGCCCAGTGCGGATTGGAAACTTCCCACACTATTCGACTGCTTTGCAGGTGTATGAGTTTTAAACTTTCGTGATTCTCACTCATAGTCAAAATACCATATACGGGACTTATCACGCTATTATTACACAAGTAATATTTACCTCGACGTTTCGGCAACGTTACAGTTGCCGTGGTCACGAGTAGACTGAAGTGTGGGGTGTCAAGTCTGCCTAGCAGCGCGAGTTCTTCGAACTACCCGCACTTGATCACTAATAGTACCGGCACTCGTATCACGAACTACCCGCACTTGGTCATTTTTATTTAAGAATCGCCAGGTAAACAAGTCAGCCATAGCCGAGCATTTGTTGGAGTCAGGGCCAAATCACTGGATTGAGCTTCACAATCCCAAAATTCTGTCCACGGAACGTCATTTTTACTCAAGAATGGTACGTGAAGCAGTTGAAATATAAAGCATAAGAATTTCAACCGGGACCATGGGTATAAGCTTTCATCTTCGTGGAATCCTGTTATTAATAAGTGTCGGCGTCGGGATGAATGTTCGGAGGGACGATCGGACGTTGTTAGTGTTGTGTGTCGGTGTGATAGGGTGACTAATAAAAATGACCAAGTGCGGGTAGTTCGTGATACGAGTGCCGGTACTATTAGTGATCAAGTGCGGGTAGTTCGAAGAACTCGCGCTGCTAGGCAGACTTGACACCCCACACTTCAGTCTACTCGTGACCACGGCAACTGTAACGTTGCCGAAACGTCGAGGTAAATATAACTTGTGTAAAAATAGCGTGATAAGTCCCGTATATGTTATTTTGACTATAGGTGTATGTGTTTTAAGAAACGGAAAAAATCGTAAGCGATGTTTTGCTTCATAGAAGTTTTGTTGTAGGTATTTAAATGATATGATGTTCACGGTTGCACACATTCATAAACTTGACGAAGCGTTGTCAGGCGTCCTACCAGGTGGACTGACGAAATCGGTGGATGTAAGTGGCGAGTTGTCGTTCATTGTGGCGTTCTAAGGGGCAGGCCTTTGTTTGGACGTCTCCCGGCCGATGATGATGATAAAATGAAATCCAAGTTTACTTCAAACTCAAACTCAAACTCACAACATTTATTGACAAGAAAAACACACTACATCACAACAAAAACACAGTAAAAACATAAATAGGAAAAGAGAGGAAAATAAGAGATATTGTGCTGTAGTGTGATGCCAAAAGGACTCAGCTCAGCATATGCCGTAGCCCTGTAACCACAACAATAATTGCTATAATAATAATTACTATAATTAATTATTATAATAGTAATTGTACTTCGCACAATTTGGCGAAAACATACAACAATGGCCATTGAAAAACGAATGAAACTCCATTAAAACTAAGTTAGATTCGACGTTTTCGTGAAATAGCGACCGCCGCAAACTGTTTAATCCATCTCCGGATGCCAGAGGCAACGTCTCGCTCACAAACAATAACTAGAAGACAATGGCACCCTAAATTTAATGTAATTTTAATAAGAAATCCTTATTACGGCCATTAATAAGGCCGGCGCTTAATAAAAGTGAGACCCGGATTGGACTTGATTTAATTTGGACGGTGCCTTTGTTGAATTTGGGATCCGGTGGATGTTGACGGTGCTCGGAAGCGTTTTGAGCCGTACTTTGTAGTCTTGTTAGACTAAATTAGGCGCAGACGCGTGACTGGCAGGCTTGGCGGGGATCGAGCTGTCAACAAATTGCTTCTCGAAATGGGAAAAAATGCTCAAGTTTTAGTTCAACCTATTCTTATCGCCAATATTGCGATCTTTCTACGTGTAAATCAAACACTGTTGCTCTGTCGGATGTTGCTATGTCGGACTGATGCAAAGCTTTGCTATTTCTGATTATATACCAGTAGATCACTTTTATCCAGGCAAAGTGTAGATTTCTCGAGTGACGTAACAATATAACCTATAATGACATTTTACTGAACAACACAATATACATAGTGCAGAAAACCGAAGTACGTAGAGAAACAATTCCAATATAAGCCATAGATGTTTGTTTGTCTGTTTATTTCACTTTTTACCATTTGTTCACTATTTATTAGATTAACATCTACATGTTAATTATTATAATTGAATATTATGTTTTGTTCTCGTCTTGCTTGCTGCACGTGTGGTTGACCGTGTCAGAGTTGTCAATGTCAATGACATGCTTGGCTTGTGTTGGTAGCGCTGACCATAGACAGTCGCGTTCACAATTGGGCACGGTTCGGTCGCACGTGCAGCGTGCAATGACGGCCTCACGGTCCCACCGGAAGACCAGCGCCAGCTCTTGAGCCGGCATTATGCTGAGGTGGGTCCGTTTCGTGAACAGTAACACTGTTTTTTTTTTCTCTTTCTTTTATGTAATTATTCTGTCACTGTTACGAATAAATGTATTTTCTTTCTTCTTTCTTTCTTTCTAGACGGCATTATCGCTTCAGAACGATCTCATCCATACAACCTCTACAATAGAAAGAAGTAAGGGACAAATTTTAGCAGTTGGTGTAATTTAATCGAGTAATAACGAAAATACATAAAACCAACAAATTACAACATAAATAAATAGATAAATACTCTGCAGCATTATAAAGACAGGGACATGGATTAAGTTTACTTACAATTTCCCAATTATCGTATTACGAATTACAATGTACCAATACTTACATCTTTGTCTATATCAAAGTTACTATTACGTATTCGGAACCGGAGGTGGGCTACCAAGCCTCCATAAAGCGAAAATCGAACGAGCGATAATACGAATAAACATTACAAGTAACGAGGGGCTTCAGAATCGACCCCATACTGCCGTCAACGTATTTATGCACAGCGAATGTGACGGTGAACAGAATAGCGCATTTCGAGATAGTGCTAAGACTAGGTATGTTACGAGTTTTTATTATCTGTCATCATCTTCGTCGTCATTGTCATTATTGCCATCATCTTTATCATTATGATCGCTGTGGCCATCATCATCATTATTACCGTCGTCATGGACGATATCATCATCATGAAGACGTTCAACGCAGGTTTTCCCAAAGATCTCTACGATTGGTTTGATTGAAGACCACAAATTGGTATGAAACATGTTAGGTATACTTCAGATAATCTATTAGAATACCAGAATTAATCTGATTTTTTTTAATGATCCAGCTGATTCACCTTATTTTCACTTGTCCATCCATATGGGTGGAGTAAAAGTAATACTTTCAATAAAATTGACCAATTTTCATTAGTTATGCAAGCAGAACCTAGTTAGTTACCTGTGAAAATATTAATTACTAGCTTTTGCCCGCGACTTCGTCCGCGTGGAATAATAACTTTGGGAAGTATTTAATTTATTTAGGATACCTATTCTGCGAATAATAGCACATAGAAACTTCTACGGTTTACTGAATAAAATAAACTGAACTGAACTGAACTGAACATCCATACATCCATGTTCTACATAAACATACTTATAGTAAATTTGTTTGGAATTACTTAAGAAGTATCGGTATCGAATTGAGATTAAAACCATAAACTCAGGTCAATAGTCCTGAAATCTGTGAAAAAATCAAACTTCTAAGTCAAGGCAATCAAAAGCTACAGTCATTATAAAGGTGTGTCCATACAAATTGCCTTAACAGAAAAAGTTATAGGGTACTTCCGACTGTCCTAAAAACTTGGATTTTTTTTGCATAAAGGTAGCTCTTATATAGCACAATAAATAAGAAAAATCCGGAAATCATAATTTTTCATGTCTGACCGTCTATGTCAATAAGCCATCTATTATAACCCCACATTGCGTACATTTTGCTATGAGCTTAAAGGGCACTGCTAACACTGCATCATTTCCTCTGCTAACATCCCCACGCCGGTAAAAATTTCAAAAACGTTTGAATAAATATCTATTTATTTCTTATAATGTCCAAATGCCAAGTTTCACAAAGAACCATCGATTTATCTTCAATAATGACGATCTTCCATATAAAGTTTCATCCGTTATTTCACCCTCTCACACGAAGAATTTAAAAAAACGCTCAAACAAATATCGATTTATTTCTTATTAAGGGCCTAAATGCCAAGTTTCATGGTTTTATCTTCGACAGCGACGAACTTCCACCATATTAACTTTCATCCCCTATTTCAACCCCTTAAAACCTTTTTTTCGCAATAAAAGATAGCCTATGTTCTTTCCCAAGGTCTATTCTATCTCTGCACCAAATTTCATCCAAATCGGTTCAGCCGTTTAGCCGCGAAAGCGTAACAGACGGACCGACAGACAGACAGAGTTACATTCGCATTTACAATATTAATATATGGATTAAGGGCCTAAATGCCAAGTTTCATGGTTTTATCTTCGACAGCGACGAACTTCCACCATATTAACTTTCATCCCCTATTTCAACCCCTTAAAACCTTTTTTTCGCAATAAAAGATAGCCTATGTTCTTTCCCAAGGTCTATTCTATCACTGTACCAAATTTCATCCAAATCGGTTCAGCGGTTTAGCCGTGAAAGCGTAACAGACAGACAGACAGACAGACAGACAGACAGACAGAGTTACTTTCGCATTTATAATATTAGTATGGATAGTATGGATAGTTTTCATATCTAGCAAGCAAGTCAGATTTCACTCACTTCCAGTGAGCTGATTGTCTAGAAATTTGTTAAGGACATGCAGTTTGGATGACAATGCAATACAGTTGGCAAAAAAGATGATTTTTTAAACAAAAAACATATTCTTTTATGGCTTGTGAAACTCTAAAGGGTAAATGTAAATTTATATCCTTTGTTTAACAAATAAGAATAAGAGTTTCCTTCTGTATTATAGACAAAAAAGCAAATTTTATTAGCCAAGTCGAAACTCGAGACTTTGTTAACAATTAAAATCCCAATTTAAAAAATAATCGTTTTTCGGAGCAATAACACAATTCCCTGCTAATAATTAGCGTCTCGCAGACAAACAAAATCGTCAGAATAACCGCCGCGATGAAAATTGGAACGCAAAATTTCCTAGTAAGAGCGTTTAAATATTATCCGCTCCGATATCGGTATCGGATGACGATACGATATCGGGGCAGGTAAAATATATGAAATATGTAGCTATCTTTCACATTGTCCGGCCAGATATCGGATATCCGAGCTGACACCGATATGTTGGCAGCACCATCGGACGCCCGTGGGCAGTCGGACGATAATGTTTGTAGGTGTGCTATGCGTGTATCTAAATTGTCTCTGTGTATGCAGAGCCCGATGGTGTACCGGCCATTTTGAGCCGGCCGTATCGGAACGATTTTGTCGGAAATATGTGAAACCAGCACATGGTGTCGACTATCGGGTGTCGTCATCGTCGCCGATATCGTATCGGATAATGTAAAAATGCTCTAATGCTGTACCGGTTCAATCAAAAAGTTCTCCAAGAGGTGTTTCAATCAAAGAGGATTTAAACGTTTTTTAATTGTTTAGGGATTCCCGCTTCCAGAAATAATAAAAGCTGAAAAACAGTAAACTGAATAATTCCTCTTTGTAATTAAGACATTCCAAAATATCTTGGAGATGTTTTCCTGCGTTCTTTTTCATGAAAATACTGAACGATTTTTAAATTCAGAGAGTTTAATGAAGCTGAAATGATGTACTTACAATGCAAAATGTATTTAGCGAGCTTCACTGTTAACATTTTTAGCTGTTTTTGCAGTGTTATCATCATTAACTCTAGCAATTTAATAAAAGTATAATCTTTGCATTTCGACAATACTACATGTTCAAAATTCCGTTTTTGTTAAAATCTTTTTTGCTAATTTTACTTTCTTTTTATAGACTGCTTGCGTATCGTCAATCGTCACATCCGTATTTAAAAGTCGTTCCTAAGACAATAAATGTCCGATTTGCATTATTGAAAACGAACAAGTTTTTGAATTCATACATAGTTAAGATTGCAAGTTAAATAAAAACTATTGTAAAAAGACGAATACTTCAATTTGAAATAAACAAAACAATAAATAATATAAATATTCTTTACTGAACACCATAAATCAATACATTGAAATAGGCGGTCTTATTGCTTAAAAGCGATCTGCTCTATAATAATAATAATAATAGGAAATTTTTACAAACTGATCAGGAATATAACGCTACCTATACATCTCCAGCCCCGCAAAACACCGCTCAGCCAACCACAACAACAACCGCCGCCGAACCCACCACTCAAACCAGCTTACCTGATATGCACTTGGCTTAGGCCCGTGCATAACAGTACACCGGTGCAAGCCGAGGGAAAAAAAATAAAATACAAAATAATAATAATAAATTTATTTGTACATAAGCATGTTACAGTTCACTATACAATAATTAGGTTTGTACATGAGAGTCATTATAGAGTATTCAGAAATTCTGTCCCCTAAACTAGGTATAAAATACCTGTATCTTAGGGGCAAATGATTTCTCCGATTTCGAACATCTTAAATACAATGTTAGGACAAAATGGCAGTACAATAACTTTCTTTAGTACAATGAAAAGGAATTAAAGTAACAAGGTAATAATTGGTTTAACCAATAGCAAAAACGATGAACACTCAGGGATTATCAGAAAAGAAAAAAAACTAGATTAGACATACACCAAGTGGAATATGCTCTATAAAAAGGTAAACAATCAGGGATGACCTATATTACAGATACAAGAAGATTCTCAGTATCACTGTACGTCAATTTTAGCAACCAACTTTTAACTTCATTCTTGACTTCATATTGGTTAAAGGTATAGATAGAGATCAATCTATGGATCTTATTATACAGGCGCGTACTTTGAGCAGAAAACTGGCGACGGGCAAACGAAGTGCGTGAAGGGACAATTTTACATACACAATCACTTGGACGTTTTCGAAGTATAGTAACATCTAAAGGCAAAGAGGAGTGCTGACGCAATATTACCCGCAGAATATACAGCTGCCTTACCGAGAGTACTTGAGACTCGGAATAGAGTCTATACGTCCATTTCATACGTACATAAATACAAAGAGACTAAACTACGTGCCCTTGCAGCACCCATGTTAACATATGCTATATTTATATAAACATAACATAACCAACTTAAAGTTGGAAAACCCCCCACATTGTCACTTCAAAGTGATAATAGCTCTAAGAGTTATGTAGCAACATCTGGCATTCCTCAGGGATCTGATCTTGGCCCGTACCTTTTCATAATTTTCATTAACGATATTGATCAATGATTCCTGAATTCTAAAATATATCTTTTCGCTGATGATCTCAAAGCTTCGGCTGCGATTAGAAATATATCAGATTCTATAGCATTTCAAAGTGACCTAAATAGATTGTCAAATTGGTGTGAAGTTAATAAAATGTCTTTAAACATTCAAAAGTGCAAGCATATAACACACTTACTTAAGTACATTCTAAACGGGGTGTTACTTGAGGAAGTTGCCAACATCAAGAGATCTTGGCGTTAGTTTTGATCGCAAACTCAAGTTCGTAGATCAAGTTGACAATATAGTCTTGAAGGCATCAAGATTGCTAGTTTTCGTAGTCAGGAGAGTGTAGGAATTTTAAGGTACCTGCCACTAAAATCATTATGTATAATGCATTGGTAAAAAGCCACTTGGAATACTGCAGCGTCGTCTGGTCACCGCGTTATAATTTCCATAACAACAGAATAGAAAGGATACAAAAGAGGTTTCTTTATAATCTGGCCTTTGGTACATATCCTTCTAAAAGACTCAAATCGTATCATGCACGCTTGAGGTATTTCAAGATGGGCTCGTTATCTGATAGAAGAAACTCTTTTGATGTTGTTTTTCTGAAAAGGATTGTCACTGGTGAGTTGAATTGTCCAGATTTGCTGCAAAAAAATAATTTCTTCATTCCATCCCGAATACCTAGAACATGCAACATTAAATTATTTTCTGTACTGGAGGGTCGCACTAACCTCAAGCGACATTGTACTCTATCGCGTATGTATAGTGTTTACAAACAACATCAAAGCGAGATCGATCTCAACATAACTCCGTTCCCAATGATTAGGAGGAAGATTCTTAATATCTAAGTTGTTGTTCTTTCTTTTTTTTACATAGTTTTAAATCAAGAAACTTAACTTTAACCGTTAGCAAACTAAGTTGGGTTTTTTATTTTATTTTGTGAAACCTGTATTATTCTTTAATGCATGCTGTAATTAATAAGGCGCAAAGTTGTAAAGTTGTTATGCAATGTTAGTAATAATGAAATTGTGTATTTATTGTTGAAGGTCCAAATAAAAAAAACAATATCTCAAAAACGGCTGAACCGATTTTGATAAAACATATCTAAGAACCATCGCTAGAAAATCTGTCTACCCAAATCGGTCTACCCGTTTAAGAGCTACCTACGGTGCCACAGACAGACAGACAGACACACATAGCGGTCATACTTATAACACCCCTCTTTTTTGCGTCAAGGGTTAAAAACTATAACACCCCTCTTTTTGCGACGGGGGTTAAAAATAGGGATAAGCAAAATAAACTTGCTTTTTTGATGTCTCTTGTAACTTCTTGTAGAATCTGCCATCCAATGAATGCCTAATATTAATATTGCTTCCATAATGTTTCCTAATAATTCGGCAAATAGCAAATACTGTTACTTTACCACGCTGTAACGACTGAGTGGCGTTGGCGGCGGTTCAAATTCCACTGTGATTGCTAATTGCGGGCATAGCCGCTTATAGTGGTCATGTCAACAGTAGAGAAGTCGAATCCCCGATGTATAGGGGGAGGTAGGTATATAATTTTATTTTTTGTAAACAGAACTTTATGATTGTTGAAGGTTTAGTTTAACATGAAAAATCGATTTGAAATGAAATTCTTACAATCTTTTTAGGGCTCCGTTGTTTTTGTCAAATTAAATCAGAAACTAAATCATCACCTGCGGTATTTCCGGACCGATAAGACCAAAAAAAAAGAGTGTACTCCTACCTAAATGGCCGGCAACTTACTTGTGACTCTTCTGGTGTTGCAATTGTCCTTGGGCGACGTTAATCGTTCAACATTAGGCAATCCGCTTGCTCGAATTGTTTGCCCCCTATACCATTAAAATACATAACCAATCTATAAAAAAACTTGCCTAGTCAAAATTATTTAATTAAGTTAAAATATTGAATCAAAGTTACTTTGCGGAGGGCCATATAAATGGTTCAATAAACTAAGTCAAATAAGAAAATTAGAATTAATGAAAAAGTAAAATCTAAATCAAACAATAGAAGAATATATGTTCAAATCAAGTTAAATTACATTAGATTAGAAGACGTCTTTAACTTCATCGTCAAGAAAGTCCTTGGTGCGCTTTCGGTAAGTAGAAAACACGTATGGTCTGACCATTAGGTGTTTTCTACGAAACAGAGCAAGGCACGGCCGACGTGTCGCGCCACTGCGTCCAGTACCCACTACGCAGCTTGTGTATGACGCAGAAATAACCCCCCATATAATTAGTGGAGTAATTAGCGGCTTGCGGTCTGATTTCTGACATCTATCCGAAATGCTGCCTGGCTGCACAGCACTGCACATTCCTAAGCAGGGCATGATCAAACGGCCAGATAGATTTACACTAACTGTTTGACAGAACTGGACGAAAATCAGAATGTATTATATGTTGCTGGCAACACAAGAGTTTGTTAGCGTTAATGTTGGCAGAACTTTTTTCTCTGATACTTCCGGTCGCCCATCGGCCATAACATGTTTTTCTACGTCTAATAAGACAATTCAGTTCTATATTTTGCTCCTGTCTAACTGTGTAAAGTGTTGGTGTTTTGCATAATAAATCTTCATTTAATATAGTGCAAAGACTTTTTCTTGGGAAGAAACAAAATCACAATATACAGTCCACGCTCCCAACATTGGTCCATTCTCACCGTCAATACAGACAGAAGATTTTGCGAGTACAAGACCCAGCCCAACACAGCGATTGTCTCAGAATCTGCAAGCAAGAAGTGCAATCCATACAGTACCGCCGATTCCTACTGCGAATACTGCGATAAATGCATCTCAGGTTTGAGCCGAAAAGCGTGAATGAGCAACGAAAACAACGATTTAATTAATTCTTGTCCTACTTTCATCTCATCATATAAGTTGCTGCGAAAATAAAATTCAGCATCATTATCAAGAAAGAAAACCATCAAAATCAAGATATTTTAAGCATACGTTCCAGTTTGAAGCCAGAAAAAGAAGCTTTTTCGATAAGGTTCGTCAATCAAGCGCGCGGGCAGTTGCGAAGGTTGGCAGCACTGACGGCGTCCCGTCCCAACTCGAACCGAACGAGCGAAGACGCGTGAGTGAACAACAGAGGAATTCGCCATTTTGTGTCGCCCCGCGTGTTTAGTTTGCAGTTTATTTCTAAAATTTTATTGTATTAGCGCTTATTGTGATATAATTACTGGAATAAGTACAGTACATACAATACGATGGAGGCCAAAGAAATGATCGCCAAACGAGGTTATATAAAAGGTACAATAACTAGGTTATTTTCTTTCGTGTCCTCCGAATCTAATATGGAAAATTGCCATCCCGAGACCCTAATTGCGAAACGGGAAAGACTATGCGACGCATTTAAGGAGTATGAGGTGTATAATAAACAAATCATATCATTGGATTCGGAGGACAAAGAAGATTATGCGGAGGTTGAAAATAAATATTTTGATTGTTTAGCAATATTCAACGAACGTATTAAAACTAGTAGTTCTGTAGCTGAACAGAGTGCCTTGGAGTCAGGTTGCAGTAGTAAACCTAGAGCTAAATTACCTAGCATAAACATACCGACCTTTTCCGGCAAATATTCGGATTATGTAGCCTTCATACAAATATTTACTTCGGTAATTCACAACGACAAGTCGCTTGATAATGTACAAAGGTTGTATTACCTTCGATCTTTTCTCAAAGACGAGCCGTATGATTTGGTAAAAAATCTCCCACTTGTCAGTGATAGCTATCCTCAGGCAAGGCAGTTGTTAGATGAAAGATTTTTTAACAAATATAAAATCGTTTCAGAGTACGTAAACACTCTTTTAGATTTAAATAAATTGCCTAAGTATCCCAACGCTAACGACATACGGAATTTCGTTTCAGTAGTGCGGCAAACATTAGCTGCACTTAAAATTTGCATGCGGCAGTGGAGGCGTGGGATCCTGTGCTGCTGGGAATTTTAACGCGTAAGATCGACGCGTACAGCTCGCGTTCATTCCAATTAGAGCGCGATCAAAAGCAGGAGCCGACGATTGAAGAATTTTTGGCGTACATGGACAAGCGTGCTCTTGCATTGGAAAACACGGATACCCATCCTGACAATGCAGGGCCTGGGAGAGGCCAGCCTTCTTCAGTGCAGTCTGTCAAGAGTAAGGTAGCGTTAGCAGCTGCAGCCAAGACCTCCATGGAATGTGTACACTGTAAGTGTTTTGATCACAAATTATATTCTTGCCCAAAATTCAAATTGTTACCTTCAAAGGAAAGAGTTTCCTTTGCAAAGAAATTTAACTTGTGTACTACATGTTTAAATCCTCATGTGGGTAAATGTAGATTCCACTTTCGGTGTGGAATATGCAAAAAACCTCATCACACCCTTCTGCACCAAGATGAAGAAAGCGAAAGCAACCCAGTTGTGCTCCTGTCGGGGGCCTCCGCAAGCAATGTTTTAATTCCGACAGCGAGAGTAAAATTATATACTCAAAGTGGTAGGGAGGTGCATGTCAAGTGTATTTTAGATTCGGGCTCACAAGTGTCACTGATCACCACAAAAGCTATTGAGGTCTTAGGGCTTACCCCTGAGCGATCTGATATTAACCTCATTGGTGTGACGCAGAACAAGAGCAAGATTAGCTATTGCATTCCCCTACAAGTGCATTCTTTGACATCCCAATATAAAGTCTTAGTAAACTGTCATGTGGTGGAAAAAATTACATGTCAATTACCACAAATGCCAATCAGCATGGATGGAATAAATATTCCCGCTGGTGTCACATTAGCTGATACAACATTTAACCAACCTTCAGAGATAAATATGCTGATTGGGGCTGACGTCTTTTTCCAGGTCCTCCTACCGCTTGAAGAAGCACACAACCTGCGCAATGACCGAGAAAAGCAGCCTCAGCCTACAACTCCATGCATCCTCAACACCAAGTTTGGCCACGTCGTCGCAGGCGCGTTAGTTTCAGACATCATAAAAAATCAGGTTGTATCACTCTTTTGTGCTAAATGTGAATCAGATGTTAGTGACAGTATCAAACGACTATGGGATGTTGAGCGAGTCCCCGAACTGCTGATAGAAAAGGACTCAGAGCAAGAGTTAGCCGAAACAATTTTTGCTAATTCTGTAAAATTAGAAAATAATAAATTTCAAGTCGATTTGCCAATCAAGGTTGAGACAAATAAAATTAATGAAACTTTGGGTAGTTCATTTGACTTAGCTTTGCACAGGTTTCTCAGCCTCGAAAAACGATTGCAAAAGAACGTAAACTTACTTACTGATTATCAGAACTTCATTCATGAATATGTTGAGCTTGGACATGGTCACTATGTAGATATAAATTCATATAATTTCAATGAGGACCCGCTATATTTTTTACCGCATCATCCCGTTATAAACGTGCATAGTAAAAGCACGCCTACTAGGGTGGTATATGATGCGTCAATGAGAACTAGTAAAAAAGTTTCATTAAATGATATTTTATTAAATGGACCTCCAGTTCAAAAGGAATTATTTGATATTGTGCTATTATTCAGAATAGGAGAGTTTTCTTTGAGTTCTGATATAAAGAAAATGTTTCGCAATGTATTAGTAAACCCACAGCAAACATCACTCCAAAACATTTTATGGCGTGACAATCCCAGTCAAACTATAAAATGTATTCGTCTTGATACTGTCACATACGGTATGAAGTCTTCAAGCTACTTGGCCACACGCTGCTTATTGGAACTTGCACAAAGGTATGGGAATGAATTGCCACTTGCATCCTATATCATTCAGAATTGTACATATGTGGATGATATTTTATATTCATGTTCTGATATGCACAACTTGCTTGAAGCTAAACGACAACTGTGTGAATTGTTAGACTATGGAAGCTTTAAATTACATAAGTGGGCATCTAATACTCCAGCTATCTTATCTGATATACCTGAAGCTGAACAACAATTCAGTGAGCGAGACTTTCAAAAAGATAATTTTAGTATGAAAGCTTTAGGTATAACACTTAATGTAAAACAAGACTGCTTCACCATTAACAGCCCAGAGGCTTTTGACCAGAATGTACTAACAAAACGGGCTATTCTTAGCTATATATCAAAATTTTATGATCCTATGGGATTTGTCAGTCCAATTGTTATAAGAGCTAAAAGCATCATACAAAAAGTCTGGTCCAGCAATGTTGGGTGGGATGAGCGCATACCGAATGAGCTTGCTGATGAGTGGTTGGAATTTGCTAACAGTTTGTCCATTATGCACCCTATTAGTATATGGCGACACATTCCTACCAACAGTGTGAAAGCAGTACAGCTGATCGGATTTGCTGATGCATCCAGTACTACAGGATATGGGTGCTGCATATACTTACGCGTGGTTGATGAGGCGGGTATGGCTGAATTACACCTACTCTGTTCTAAGTCGCGAGTAAACCCACGTGCGAAGCCATTAACAATACCGAGGTTAGAACTGAATGCTGCCTTGCTTTTATCAATTTTAATGGAAAGAGTATATGACACATTATCCAAAGGTGTACACATTGATAATGTGTACTTATTCACTGACTCCAAAATAGCTTTAGCATGGATAAAATCGGAAACTACTAGGCTACAGGCTTATGTTTCTAACAGAGTTGGTGTAATTCAACAAAAAACAAACAGGTGGACCTGGCTGTATGTACCCTCTGCAGACAACCCTGCAGACCTAATCAGCAGAGGTATTAGTCCACAGGAGCTTCCAAATAGCGCCCTCTGGTGGAACGGGCCGAAGTTTCTGCAAGGTGATTATATGTTTGATAGAGAAGGGTTAGACTTACCTACTAACTTACCTGAAATGAAGGCTGAGCAATATAAAAAGTCGCAGGTGGTACTTACAGCAATTGCAGGCAATGACTTCTTTCAAATATTAAATAGGTATTCTAAGGTAACGGCGCCTATTACCGGGGGTATCGAAATCGACGGCCATCACCGCGGCAATTTAAAATACGCATTTTATAATCAAACCGATAGATTTCTTAAAATATATATTTTACAAGATAAAAGCTTATTTAGTCGACTCACGGATCTATTAGCGCTAGTGTATGTGAATGAATCAAACATCTCGCAATTCGTGATTTTCCGAAATGGCACCGACGGAAGAGGACTTGCCATACTAACGCGTGACACCACATACAAGCAGACTCGAATCTTATTTAGTGTTTTACAAAATATTTATGGCAATTGAACTAATGTTATGGTTTTTAAATGGCTTTTTATAGTTTTTTGTACGAGTTCTGAATACTTTTTGTACATTTTTTGGCCGGAAATACGATTAAAATGGAAAATAAAAATACAGCGGCGATAGGCGCCATTTTTAACTGTTGATTGTAATACCGTGGTATATCACGGTAATAGTTAAAGTGGTAGTTTTGGTTCTTCAAGCTTTATTTTTGGTATAAATTATCGTTTATATAATTTGTTACAGTTATTCCAATCTTGATCTATTCACGCTTTTAAAAACTATTTCCGTGGTATGAAAAGTATTAACAAACTCTTAATTTTTAGCAAAAACTTCAATACTGAATTTGTAGTTTCTATAGAAACCGTTATTTTGCCAAGTTGTTTAAATATTGCGATGAAATTTTATATTTACTTAACAGTTATGTAATTTTGGTTATATGCCAAGGATGTAATAAGTATATTTGATTTGTAATTCAAACACAACTCTATCCTATAGTTTTTATAGGTCGGAATTAGATTTTACAATACTCCAAATTAAGCCAATTAACGATGGTATGATCGCATAACCCTCGGTAATAGAATGTTTGGGAATCTATTACCGACCCATTCAATTGTCTTTGGGTCGGTAATAGGTTCTTAAAGAAGTCCCTATTACCGAGTGACATTTTATTTTTCTGTTAAAATAATTCACATTTGGGGTACCGTAAGTGCAGATTTTTTTGATAAAGTTGTGACTTTTACTCAGCATGCATACATCAAACTATAACTGGTGGCATAAGCATAATAAAATACAATGGGCTGGATACACTATTCGAATCATACTTTAGTTTTTATTAAAATTTTCTCAAAAAATATTTGATGTACAATTTATTATACAGAACCAAAGCCCTTGAATATTTTTAATCCCTCGGTATTAAGTTCCAAAACATGTGTCGGGTTCCTTTTACCGATGGTAGAAAATTGCCGTTTTTTTATACCCTCGGTAATAGAAGCTCAATTCGCGGTAATGGAATCACAGCCTGTCCATTACCACGGTAATAGAAGATTTGGGTATTTTGATTTCAATAATTATTTTATCAAATACTAATAACTAAAACGAGCCCAAAAAGTTAAGACACTGAAAGTTCAATAAACGCTCTTAAATAAAAAAAATATTCTCGTTTGTTAAGGAGCTTTGATACCCTTAATTTTTGGGACTCATTTGAAAACTTCCTTAAGTACCACGGTAATAGGCGCCGTTACCTTAATATAGAAAAGATGACACGTGTGATAGCCTATATTCTTAGATTTTGTCACAATTTAAAAAATATAAATAAGGTAAAAGATGAGATACTAAGTCCTGATGAGTTGAAAAATGCATTGCATTTGATTATAAAAAATGAACAATCTATTCATTTCAGTGCTGAGATAGAATCACTGCAAAAGGGCAATGTCATACGAGGGTCCATGAAACCGCTTCATCCATTTTTAGATAAGGATGGAGTGCTAAGAGTAGGCGGGCGACTCGATAACTCAGATATACCACTGTCACAGAAACATCCTATAATACTACCAAAAAATTCACGAGTAACTACTCTAATTATAGAAAATGAACACATTAGGCTGTTACATGCTGGACCAAAGTCACTCTTATCCAATTTAAATCAAAAATACTGGTTGACAAACGGTATTCGACAAGTCAAGAAAGTGACTCATAAATGTCTGGTTTGTTTCAGGCTCAAAGCTAGTGCAGCCAAACAGCTGATGGGATCCTTGCCTCAGCACCGCGTGACGTCAGCTAGGCCTTTTCAAAAGGTAGCCATAGACTTCGCTGGGCCAGTCCGCGTCAAGAATTCCCGAGTGCGAAAAGCATTAGAAAGCAAAAGATACGTATGTGTTTATGTTTGTTTTGTTACAAAGGCAGTTCATTTGGAGCTGACTTCAGATATCACAACGGATGCGTTTCTTGCATCATTTAAACGGTTTGTTAGTAGACGTGGATTGCCCAGCGACGTATTTTGCGATAATGGCGGATGTTTTCGAGGGGCAAGGAATCAGCTAGTTGAGCTATACGAACTTAATAACTCTGCTATTCACCAGACGCTTGTGCAAGTCTATGCTGCCAAACAAGGTATTAAATTCCATTTCACACCAAGTTACTCTCCTGTATTTGCGGGTCTTGCAGAGGCGGCTGTGAAAAGTATGAAATACCATTTAAAAAGAATTGTTTTAAATGCCATACTTACTTATGAGCAGCTTAGTACAGCACTCTGTCAAATAGAGGCCGTACTAAATTCGCGCCCAATTTTGCCTTTGTCTGAAGACATAAATGACTACTGCTACCTTACTCCTGGGCACTTTTTAATAGGTACATCCTTAACTATGTATCCGGACAGAGATATTTCAGACAGTAGAGTCAATAGGTTAAATTACTGGCAACAATGTACTCAGTTACAGCAGCGATTTTGGAAGGCTTGGTATAAGTACTACTTAAATACACTGCAAAATAGGTCTAAATGGTGTGATTCTGTACCTAACGTTACTGTAGGTAAACTGGTGCTTATGAAGGAGCCTAATGCTCCACCGTTGGTGTGGCCTATGGCACGGGTTGTGCAGGTATTTCCCGGCAAGGATAATAAGGTCAGGGCCTTTCAGCTAAAAACAGCTGATGGTAAATTGTATACTAGGTCATTGCAAGGTATAAGTGTACTACCAGTTGAATAATAAATTCTGTTATTTTACAAGAAGGTTATTGTAAGATTAAGTTTATTTAAATAATTATCACAATTTTAATTTGTAACGGCATATTATTTGCTCAAATTAGGTGTGCTTATGTAATAGACATAAGGTGCACAATGGAGGTATTGTTTTCTTAATGTATACTTACATAGGGTGTTCTCCTAATCTTAATTGTTATTTTTTGCTATTTAGTTAACTGCTCTGTTATTTAAATCATAAGTAGCTATGATTATAACATAAGAATTTAAGTTTCTATTTGGTTAACTACTCTGTGTTTTAACTTAGATCATAAAATAACGTTATATAAGTTACAATATAATGTTTCAAAATTATAAGTAAGTTCTATTCTTTCCTGGGCCGCAGCATGTTGCTGGCAACACAAGAGTTTGTTAGCGTTAATGTTGGCAGAACTTTTTTCTCTGATACTTCCGGTCGCCCATCGGCCATAACATGTTTTTCTACGTCTAATAAGACAATTCAGTTCTATATTTTGCTCCTGTCTAACTGTGTAAAGTGTTGGTGTTTTGCATAATAAATCTTCATTTAATATAGTGCAAAGACTTTTTCTTGGGAAGAAACAAAATCACAATATACAGTCCACGCTCCCAACATTATAGAAACAACTGACTCCTGAACTACCGTTGTATACTGAAAATGACAAAGTGACGTCGCATCTGGAAAGTTATTATCATCCAGCCAAGAGCGAGTCGGATTCGCACACCAAGGGTTTCGAACTTATTTTTAGGCAGATATGAATATTCAGTGTCAGCAGAAACCTTTTTACCCGACTGCCCGAAGAACGCTTATGTTTTTACCAAAGCAAATGTACATATCGATGGCAAAAAGCGGAAACGTAGTATTATTTGCATATTCGGAATCAGCGAATTTTTCTGCGTCGAATGGTATGGGTTTCATAGCTCTGCGACGCTTAAAAAAAACTGAACACTAATTCAAAACGAATTCATTTTTTTGACCATACTCTACATTGGATGTAAACACCCAAAAAACAGCAAATTTTTAACCAAGTAAGCTTACGCTAATTTCGATTTTGCATGTTTCAACGAGTATGTACGGTGGTTGCAGCGTCGCCAAAATTCTTTTCGGTGGCGGATACAGCGTTTATGCATGAAGTGAAAAAATGAATCAGACAGCATTTAGCTTATAGTATATTATCTATGATCGATGTTTACTGCATTTAATGTGAAAGTGATTTAATAAACAAGTCAGAGTTACAGCATTTGAAACACATCGTGAAGTACGACTGTACTTTACCGCATTTTAAATATGCGCTCGTACGTACACGTAGTTGTCATAAGGTCGCGGGCAAGCAACGTATCTTATGTTTCCAGTTTATTAATATGGAAGCCTGTTGAAATTTATATTAAGTAACGTTTTACAATAAATAAATAAATATCACGGGACAATTCACACCAGTTGACCTAGTCCTAAAGTAAGCTTAGCAAAGCTTGTGTTATGGGTACTAAGCAACAGATAAATATAATTATATACATATAGATACATACTTAAATATATATTAAACACCCAAGACCCGAGAACAAACATTCGTATTTTTCATACAAATATCTGCACCGACACGGGAATCGAACCCGGGACCTCATGCTTCGTAGTTAGGTTCTCTTACCAATAGGCCATCTGGTCGCTAAACAATACAATATTTTTATAGACAGACATGAAGACTGGTCAGTAGATGAAATTGTAAGACGATAACTGTTCCTATTAGGTCTTTAATTGATAAGAAATCTTTATGTTAGCCTGCGTAACATTTTTAAATTCACTGATTTTTTTTGGCCGTGGCACTTAATACATTTCAGTCAGTTATTTTATCGAATTTGATGACATTCACGTTGTAATAATTTCCCCGTTGAAATGAGTATGCAACGACTGGTTACAGCATTTTATGCTTTATGGAATTCCTACTGGTCGTACAATTTCCATACATTAAGTACCTTTTTCAATTACAGCGTTTCATCGTAACGAAAATAAAAGTGCCATTAGCGTAAGCGACACTAAAAGGAAAAGTAGTGTTTTGTATTAAGTTTTGAGAATAGGAAATGAAAGTAATCTATAAGTAATGTATTTATTCCAAATTTCAAGTGTTTACGTTGGTAAATGAAGAAGTTATGATTTTTTTTTCTAAAAATCGAAAGGTTTTTGGCTGTGGTGTAGTTTGCATTTTGGCGGTTACTACGTTTTCGCTTTTTGCCATCGTTATGCAGCGTGAGGTAATTTTAGATGGTTACTGATTTAGATAAACAAATAAGACATAAAATATAAAGATTTTTCTATAAAAGCTATCTTAATACCCAATTTCAAGTTTCGATGACAACCGGAAGTACCCTATAGGTTTTTTGATTACTCGTACACAAAGCAAATTCTATGAAAACACTATTTTTAATGACTGTATCTTTTAATTGCGTCGACTAATAAGGGTCCCGTTATTCCCTTTTGCAGTAAGGTATCTTAAATAAACGTTCGAAAAAAGCTAAAGATCGAAGATTCGGTGTTTAATAACATCCATTAAATAAGTATTTATACTTGTTCCGCGAAATTAATTTCTTAACAAATTTTACTTCGTAACTAAGAGTATTTTCCATGGAAGGATGGCCTAAAATATCCCGCCATTAACCCAAAAATAGCGTAATGAGTGTTTTTAAGAATCTTTTATTAAAGGTACCGGTTCCTCAAGCTTTCACGATTGAATTGCAGATTTTGAGAAATAAATTTTCCGGGAAAAAAAAGATAAACTTTACACTCCTCTTTTTACACCCTTTTTTTCACGTCGAGTTTTTAAAACTTTTTAATGAAATTGGGCGATAAACGCGTAAGATCACCCAATGAAAAGTCAGCACCATCATTCCTGGAATTCCGTACCATCAGAGAGCAGAAGGTCCTTTGCCAGCTTAGAGGACTAAGCTAGAAGACCTAATGTATCAGTAATTTCATTGCCTAACCTCTCCTCAATGATGATGGGCGGGCCACATCCCTCGAAGAACAGACACGAGTAACCCTTGGGGGAGAAAAGTCTTCGAGTGGCGATTACAAACCGGAAGACGAAGCGTTGGCAGGCTTCCCACCAGGTGGACTGACGACATCGTGAGAGTTGCGGGAAACCGGTGGATCCAAGTGGCGAGTTGTCGTTCATTGTGGCGTTCTAAGGGGGAGGCCTTTGTTCAGCAGTGGATGATGATGATTAACTCTCGTCGTCCTAACCCAGGAGCGAAGGTGTTGCGGCTTGGCACAAGATCCTGTCATCGACAAATACCTGTATAAATTATTTAGCCTATCCCTTCTAAGTCGCTACTCTCGTGACAGAGTGGTCATGGCCGTTGGATGAGGAACAGTAGACGGACGGAGTCGGATGAGGAAAATAGAACTGGAGTCCGGAGTTTGTAGATGGCAAAGAGAGCGCTGCTGCTTACTCTCGTCATCATCATCATCCCAGCCTATATACGTCCCACTGCAGGGCACAGGCCTCCCCTCGTAATGAGAGGGCTTGGGCAGTAGTTCCCACGCAGGCCCAGTGCGGATTGGGAACTTCACACACACCGTTGAATTGCTTCGCAGGTTTGTGTGCAGGTTTCCTCACGATGTTTTCCTTCACCGTAAAGCTCGTGGTAAATTTCAAATGTAATTCCACACATGAATTTGGAAAAACTCAGAGATGCGAGCCGGGGTTTGAACCCACGATCCTCTGCTTGAGAGGCCATATGTCAAACCACTCGGCCACCACGGCTCTCTAACTCACTCTCGTATTTAGGTCTAATGGTCATCTTTTATGATACCCACGGGATGAGATGAGTCCGTCTTACTCTAAGGGGCTGTTTTACCATCCATTGATTAAATTTATTTGACGTATAAATGTGATGTGTGAGCCCTCTTGTTCTGAGAGAAGGCCTGTGCCCAGCAGTGGGACGTATATAGGCTGGGATGGATGGATGGAAATGTGATGCCGTCTGTGTTTGTTTTGTTCGAATAGACGGAGACGGCATCACATTTAGCCATCAGTTAAAATTAATCAATGTGTGGTGAAACAGCCCCTAAAACTGGACACGGCACGGACTTGGCTTATGAGGGAGTCAAAAGTATTGTTCCATTAAAAACAATTGACAAATTAATATGGCCGATATAAAACCCGATAATAAAGTACATATATCATGAAGCCATTAGATTAAAATTGCATATACGAGTTACGCTGGCTCCGACTGCTAGGTATCGGCGCCAGGCCGACGTAACTACGTAATAACTTTACGCCCCCGAGCTATATTTACGCTACAAGTAACATTTACGCCATGTGCAATTGCCGCGAAATAGAAAATTTATATCATTTGTATGCTCACTGTGATTCGATTTCAAATCAGCCCAATTATACAAACTATCATCACTCCAATATGGCGTGAGGTCTGATTTGCATTTTGCATATATACGAGTGAATGTGAATAGTTATTTGTGCAACAAGAGAGCAAAGTTGTTTTTTGTTGCGAGTGTTGATTTTGAATCCCGAGTAAGCGAAGGATTCTATAATTGAATCACGAGCGTCAGCGAGTGATTCTAGGTTAGAATCCTGAGATCAGCAAGGGATTGAAATACACGAGATGCAAAAAAACTTTGGTCTCGTGTGACACATACAATTTTTCACCTCAGCAGCGAGAACATAATTTAAATGTAACATAAGAATAAAACCACATATACCTACCTGTTTACAAACAAACACATTTTTTTAAAATAGAATCCGATTATTATCAAATATAATAATTACATTTAAAACTATATAAAGAGTCCAGTAGCTACAATACAAATCGCATACTCATAACATGCAATCTTAACTTCTTGTACTAATGTCACACTTATTTTTTAATACTGCAAAAAGCCTCATCTCGGGGTAATTGAAAAGGTTGAACAATTAAACCTTTAAATATGATTTTTATTAAGATTTCTATTACATAAACATAAATAGATTTGTTAAAAAATCATTCAATTTAACAAATAATAATTATACTGTAGAGGCAGTATACGGAATTCTTTTATAAAAAAAAAACAAGAGAAGCGGCTTTCGTGCAACGAGGTTGCATACTTTATCAAAAGATCGGGAAAATTTACATTTTGGAAATATTTCGATATATTTTTAATACCAAAAATTTAATTTAAGTTTGTAATCGACAAATTTGATCCTATCTCTTGCTTTTTTCGAGTTGAAGTGAAATGACAGATCAAAGTAAAGTTCAAATATTTGGAATTCAGTGAGTAGACCCAACACTGTACTCAGCATTTAAAAAAAATAATTAAAAAGTTACTTTCTCTCACGGAGTGAGCAAAATGCGATTTTGCTCACTGATTTCTCATAGCAAAACCTGCCTGTTTGAGGTGCTGAGGTGAAAATGATATTTTTTGTGCAAATATTACGATTTATTAATTAAGCATTGCAAAGTTATGCTGAATTTGAAATCGTTACTTGAATTAGCTGTTCTATCTTTTTTTTTTCAACCCCCGTCGCACAAAGTCATTATAAATTATTATAAGTTTGACCGCTATGTGTCTGCCGTGGCACCGTAGCTCTTAAACGGGTGGACCGATTTGAATGCGGTTTTTTTATTTGAAATCAGGTTTTATAGCGATGGTTTTTGAGATATTGAACTTTGAAAGTGACAAAGCCGGGTTTTTGTTGATTAGGCTAGGTTATGTAGACTTTACGAGTAGTTACTTAAGCTTTCTTAAGTATTTGTTTATTATACAGTACATTATAATGGAATTAAGGTAAGCTTGGTTTTTGGAGACTTTTTGTATCTATTATTTGAACTGCAAATTTTGTTACTTTTACGGTCAACCCGTAAAATCTATATCGACAATATGAACTGAAACATGCACAGAAAAACCAGAAAAAGAGACCAGCGCTGGAAATCGAACCCAGGTCCTCAGCATTCCGTGCTGCGTGCTGTATTGTGTAGCGGTATAGCACGCAGCACAGAATGCTGAGAACCTGGGTTCGATTCCCAGCAATGGTCTCTTATTCTGGTTTCTCTGTGCATCTATGTTTCAGTTTGTATTTGGGATTAAGATACTTAACAAACAGCTAACAGACGTCCACAGGACTACTTAACATTATCATCATCATCACTTAACACTAACAAGGTACCCCCATTTAGATATTCGGTATACAGATAGTTTGAGCCCCAGGGAAGGACATAGGATACTTTTTATCCCGGAAAATTGTAAAGTTCCTGCGGGAACGCCAACACACATTTATAAAATTCTTTTTTGAGGACGTTTATAAAGATAATTGAATATTTGGATGTTTGTTACTTAAGTCATGCGACAAAGGATTGAATGAAACTTGGCACACACTTTATAACCTAGATTCACAAAGAACACTTTTTATGCCGGAAAATCGCATAGTTCCCGCAAGATAAACGAATCCCCCACAGAAGAAGTTGCCGACAGGGAGTCAGTAATCTATAATATTATTTACATCAGAATCCATTCAGTATTTAAAAAAAGTACGTTCCTAAATCGAAAAGACAACAGGCTGGCCCACATACAACTGTACGCAAGCAGACACCAATCCACACAGTCATAATAAAAACCTCTGAAATTCCAAGGAGAATATTTGGTTTAATTTGACTGCAAACTTGTCTTCACAAAATGCGCAATAAGTGGCGCTCTTCATTTGAACGCAACTGAATAGGATGCTAAAACCTGGTATATTATATAATAAATGAATATACTCATTGGGAATTCCCACGGGAAATTTAAAGGCATCTCGGAATTTTTCATGAAATTTCTCGGAATTTCACCAAATGTGTCACTAGGGTGGTACTAGGGCGTGAATAAAGTTGAGAAACTCCCGACATTGTCATTTCAGAGTTCAACGTCTCAAAAACGGCTGAATCGAGTTTAATGAAACATTTCTAAAACCGCCGCAAGAAAACCCGCTTTTACGTAAAATAACCTAACCAGCAAATAGTTGGAAAACCTCCGACTTTGACACTTCAAAGTTTAATATCTCAAAAATGGCTAAACTGGTTTTGATGAAACACATCTAAGAACCATCGCTAGGAAACCTACTTCCAAATAAAAGAACCGCATTCAAACCACCCGTTTGAGTGCTAACGTGCCACAGACAGACACACAGACACATAGCGGCATTTTTCGTCGGGGGTTAAAAACCGTATCGAAATAGGTCCATCCGTTGAGAGTGCTACGATGCCATACACAGACAGACATTGGCTTCTAAATATACTCGTAACACTTCTCTTTTTACGTCCGAGGTTAAAAAGACAGCAAAGACTGAGGCAGCATTTTGCAGCGTTAAGTCTACGTTTTCGGGACAATGAATATGCATTATATAGAACAGAGCCAAACTGTAATAGGATTAGCCCGCTGTTTAGCGGGCACACAATCAGATTCATTGCACGTTGCTTTCTGCTGTTGGCTTATGCCGTATAAATACCGGCACTTTGCGAGGGCTGTTATTGGTTACTGATCACAAACTGAGGGGCTACTGCGAGATTCTAAAATCGAAGTTCATATCGTACCGTCCCTTCACTCTCGTATTAAATAATATTGCTTGAGTGGGACGGCAAGATACGAAGTTCCAATTTTGCACTTCGTTGTATAGGGCCTGTTTCTTCTTCTTCTTCTTTGTCTTGTCGCTCTTGGCAGAGCGGTCGTGGACACATTGAGGCGTCCTCGTCGGTGGTAGAGGCGGACACAGCTCTCCGTACGATCTCCCGCCATACCCTTCTGTTGGCAGACTGTCTGGCACAGTCAGATACGCCGTTTCCTACAGCGGCCTTCACTTGATCAGTCCAGCGCATAGGTGATCTGCCGCGCGACCTGGTTCCCTCCACCTTTCCCTGCACGACTAGCCGCTCTATGGAGGGCCTGTTTGGGGAGTGCCATAATAACAGTTTCTTGTATGTAGATGAATGCGTAATGCGTATTGGTAAACAGGGTTAAATTTTGAACGTGATACAAAATTAGTTACACTTAGTCATATTCATACACACTAACTCATTATTTTAGCTTAATAGCTTGATTCAATGAGCTAGCTGTATTGAAATTTGTTGTGTCTGTGTTACTTACAAGGAAAGGTACCCAACTGTCCGGCTCCGATTTGTTTTATTTTTATGTGTGCCTCGGAATAGTTTGAGTTTGGGCATGCAGCTAAAACAAAAAATACTTGCCCGTTATTTTAGACTACTCTCTAACATATAATATAAACTCTAACATATAGACGACCAGATGGCCTAGTGGTTAGAGAACCTGACTACGAAGCTTGAGGTCCCGGGTTCGATTCCCGTGTCGGGGCAGATATTTGTATGAAAAATACGAATGTTTGTTCTCGGGTCTTGCGTGTTTAATATGTATTTAAGTATGTATCTATCTATATAATTATATTTATCCGTTGCTTAGTACCCATAATACAAGCTTTGCTAAGCTTACTTTGGGACTAGGTCAATTGGTGTGAATTGTCCCGTGACACGTATTTATTTATATATTTATTTATTTATAAAAACTAGCCGTTACTCGCGACTCCGTTCGCCTAGAATTCGGTTATCGCTATCCCGTGGCTTAATTATTTTACTTTTGTGTTTATAATAATAAAATTTATTTATTCAGATAACTAGGATCCATCATTTGTTAGTATTACTTATAAATATGTTAGGTAAATGGTGTTAGTCAAATGGACGTATTGTATGTATGTATGTTTATAACTGTCTGGAGGTTTGTATGAAAGAAAAATGTTTGAAAAATTCAAGACTAGATATTATTATTTCCATAATTATTACCTAAACCGCGACTCCGCCGGCTTAGTAGTCTTTTATCGCTACCCCGTGGGACCTATGCAATTTTCCAGGATAAAAACTTTCCTATGTCCTTCCCGTGGGCTCAGACTAACTGTATACTGAATTTAATCTAAATCGGTTTAGCGGTTTAGACGTAATTGATTAACAAACATCCAAACATCTTCACAAACTTTCACATTTATAATATTGTAGGATACTTGTGCGAAGCCGGGGCTGGTGGTTAGCTTACAAAAACCTAAATTAATAGGTTTCTTTGTGCTCTACAAAATTGCTTACTTGCGATAGCGATTAATGAATTCCCAAAACTTAATTTAAAAACCTTTAAATCAGTGTTTTTCAACCTTTTTCATGACACGGCCCCTTTAGTATGAAGAAATATTTCGCGACCCCCTACCCGTTGCTTTTTTTTCATGTATTTTATTTTTTGATAAATATTATTAGTTATTATTAGTTGCCGTGAAGCAGCAGTGCTTGCACTGTTGTGTTTCGGTGTGGAGAGTAAGACAGCCGGTGAAATCACTGGCACTTGAGGTATCCCATCTTAGGCCTCTAGGTTAGCAACGCATCTGCAATACCCCTGGTGTTGCAGGTGTTTATGGGCGGTGGTGATCTCTTACCATCAGGAGACCCACTTGCTCGTTTGCCATCCAGTCGAATAAAAAATAAATAAATTATTAGTTAACATTTTCTTAATAAATATTTCTAAGCAATTTTTTTTTACTGAAGTATTTTTCCCAGCAACTAGGGGCCTCTCGACCCCCCTAAAGAGGCTTTGCGACCCCCCAGGGGATCGCGACACACAGGTTGAAAAACACTGCTTTAAATAACTTAAGCGTTGTGACAGTTTTATCAGTGTGAAAATAACACTTTGATTATTAAAATGGATGACCGCTTATTAATCACAATTTCAATGAGCGCCATTCCACCGTGGGTGTTAACGGTGACGTGGTGACTAATTACGGAATAGCTTTATTAAAACCATCCTCAAACAAACAGGACATAACGAAAGATAATAACGGATGATTAATTTGAAAATACCTTTCGTCATTTCCATTTGCATACAAAATTTTGCTTTTGATCATCGAAACTTTAAATTTATTTCAAAAAAGGAAAATTGTTGTACGATGTGAGCTCATTTTGTGAACATTACGTAAAACAAATGAACACGATGAAACACAGATAATGAAGTCGGATGCGAATGAAGTTATGTTTTTTTCTTCAATTCGGGAAATGATTACCTATTATGACTCGCATTGTCATGATTTTTATAAATAGAGACTGAGGAGCTGTATTATCATAAGGGAGGCGAATAAACGAATGATCGTTGTATATTCTCAAAGTATAGTTGTCGGGGATTATTTCATCGCACCCCTCCCTACTCTATTCTTTGTCGGATTCTCGACGTGGAATTTTCTTTACAATCCCGGATAGGTACGGAGTCAAGCGCTATTTGCGGGGACTTCGCGAGGCACACTGACTTTTAATGAATGGCAGATACTATTTATTTTTAAAAGACGTATAACGAAAGAATGTTATAATAAGTATTCTCAGTAAAAAGTACTAAAAAGAATAGATAGATAGACAAATGTATTACCTTCTGAAAAATTACACTATTTTAAACATAAGAAATTCACTAATCCGTGCCCGTGTGGTGTCCGATTAGAATTACACCTCTCCATTGCTTCCGTGGATGTCGTAAGAGGCGACTGAGGATATAGGTTAAGGTATACCGTAGGCGACAGGCTAGCAATCTGTCACTATTGTACCGTTTTTGACAAACTTAAAACCTAAAGTTGCTAAAAGTGGCTCCAAAGCGGTAACGTTTCGTGTGCTTTGCCTGTGCCTACCCCTTTTAGGAATACAGGCGTGATGTTTGTGTGTTGTTGTGTGTGTGAAATTCACAAAAGGATCATCAAATAATTATAATCAAAATACAATAAAATATCAGCCAAAAATAAAATTACGCTCCCAGCTTAGAATTTTGTTTTACTGAATATTAGCAAGGAATTAGTTTATTAAGAACTTCATAACTTATCAAGTAATCGGCTTAAACCATAACCTAACCAACGAAAAGTTGGAAAACCCCGGACTATGTCACTTTAAAGTTCAATATCTCAAAAACGGCTGAACCGATTTACATGAAACGTGTCTAAGAACTATCGCTAGAAAAACTGCTTTCAAATAAAAAACCGCATTGAAATCGGCCCACCGTTTAAGGGCAACGGTGCCACAGACAGACAGACAAACAGACTAGCGGTCAAACTATAAGTAGTAACACTGAAAACCTATTTTACTTCAAGGCTGAATTAAAAGTTAATCCTGTTTCAACGTCCAATTGTCAACACACTTTTACCCATTCCTGTCACTTCAAATTTCGAAAGTGCCTCGACGACTTCTCTCGCACCGCTATCAGCCCCACGACTACAAGTTGCTCCCAGGAATAAGTAGTAGCTAATGGCCGAGTATTATCTGTAATCGAATGTTCTAGACACTCGCGACACTTTCAAAGCATTCTGGAATTCTAAAACGTTTATCCGTTGGATTTGTGTAAGCTTAATTGTAACTCCCTCGCTGTGGATCCAAGACCAGTCTAATAAATAACGAAACGGGAATTAGGTATTTACCGGGGAACTGTGAGTATTGCGGGTTCATTTTAAAATTCGAACCCGGGCTTTACTTTTCATTTTATAAATACTTATTAAAAGTCTAAAATAGCATACTTATTACTATTGCATACCGGACGACGGTCGACTGTGATGGACTTTTAAAATAAATGGTAACACCACTGTAATGACTCACATTCAAGCAATAAACATGTCATTAATTCAATTTTTTTCGAGCTTTACCGTAAAGGAACACATAGTGAGTAAACTTGGACAAACCTGCGAAGTATTCGATGGTGTGCGTGAAGTTGCCAATCCGTAATGGGCCCGCGTGAGAACTACGTCATTCTTTAGCTCAGCTTCTCAATCTGAGATGACGCCTGTGCCTAGCAGTGGGATGTATATAATATACAGGATGGCCCATTCATATCGGTCAGTATGGGAAAGTCTGAAACTATACGACATACGAATATTTCTTCTTAGGAACCATGACATCGATTTTAATAACAAGAAAAACTGCATTCATGCATTTAAAAAAAACCTGTACTCAGCTCGGGAAACGAACCTGGTTGTTTTGAAAAAAAAAAAAAAACTTACACTATTTCTATTTAGATATCGATTGTGTATGTCTTAAGAAGTAAATGTGTCCATGAAACATTATGTCTAAAATGAATAAAATGCATTGTTTTCACATACTTTAATTTATTTTAGTAGGTGTTCGAAGTTTTTTTTCAAAACAACCGGGTTACAGGTATAGGCTAAGATGAGTATGATGATAAATCAGTAAATGTAATTAAATTAAATTAAAGCACACAAATATTCTTGGTCACGTGCCTTTGGTTACTGTGCAAAATATGACTGAGTAAATACAGCAGGAATAAACTGAGGACGTTTTATTACAAGCTTTTATTTGGTTTCATCTGTCCCGGTGTTTGTAATCAAATCTTGCAAATTAAATTTGATCCACTTCCCGGTTACCGATTGAGCTGAAATTTTGAATACTTGTGTCAATTGCGTGACAATACAACCATTATGGTAGTGACATCCTGGTAGTCCGGCCAGGATCGTCTCCGCAGGATGGAACTGTTCAATGGTTAATGACATCGACTTGAAATTTGGTATGCAAATGTAGTTTGGGTGACAATGCAAAGTCGACAAAAAGTACAGTCAGCAAAAAAAGGTTGTATTAACAATATTTTTTTTACCTTAAACTTATAATAATTGAGAGAGAGAGAGAGAGAGAGAAAACACGTTAGGAGGAAATAAAATTATGTATTTGCTTCGCAATCAAAGAAACGTCTTAATTAATACAAAGTGGGAACTTTTGTCCCCGCCGTACCTGAAATGAAATAAACAAAATATTGAAACACTGAGCAAGCAGATTTGGCTCTATCAATATCATAAACCTACCTACAAAAAATCTGCAAAGATATTTAACAAACTCAAACGGCCCTGAAATAACAGTTCTTTGTTCAATTGTTTTTATAAAATATTACTACATTTACTTATCTAAATAGAATTTGATATCTTTATTATTTCTGTCTTATTTTGCTAAAGTCTGCTTAAAACAGCCGCCATCAGATATTTCGGAGTGGCCACGGTGTTCAAAAATATTGGTACATGCACTCTATTATTAACAGCTAGGGCCGTGGGGGCCAGGTGCACGCGATATCGCGAAAGATATATCCGCGCGCCTCATTGATGTTTCAGGTGACAGCAGGGCTACTAGGTAACTCGAAACTCGAAGTTCGTATCGTACCGTCCGTCTCGCTCTTGTATTAAATAGTATAAGTGTCAGAGGGACCGCACGACACGAACTTCGAGTTTCGAGTTTTGTAGTAGCTCTGCAGGTGCGAGGGCTGGCTGCTATTTCGGGCAAAGGATCAGCCTTGCGATATAATGCGGGAATGCTGCCAGCCTTCTGGGCACAATGAACAGCGACGGCGTGCATGAAATATTAAGGTTTTAGAGTTCATGCATCGATATTTTTGGTCACCTTGGCCGACTGTACTACCGCAAGCTACTTTTAAAAAAAACTAAAGAATTTTGGTCAAGTTAATCCTATCCATACTAATATTATAAATGCGAAAGTGTGTGTGTTTGTATGTTTGTCCGTCTTTCACGTCTAAACGGAGCGAAGGATCGACATGAATTTTGGCATAGAGATAGTTTATAGGCCAAAGAGCGACATAGGCTACTTTTTGTCCCGGAAAAAAATCACAGTTTCCCGAGGGAACAGCGCGCGATATCCGAATTCCACGCGAGCGAAGCCGCGGGCAAAAGCCAGGTGATATTATAAATTTGAAACATTGCACTATTTGAGTAAGTGTGTGTGTATTTTTGATACTCCTACACTCTTAAAGGGCGGACGGCTGGACTGGAAGGGAGATTTGGATGAAATTTGGTATGTTTATCGGCGTCTGTAAAATAACAAAAACAGTGTGCATTTTATGTCGATATTTCCCGACACGGGATCAATAAAAAATCTCCAAATCTCAGCTGCTAAGATTGGAGACATGAAATTTGATTATGAGTGTTTATTGGAGTCTTTTAATTTTTTTATTTCAACTCCAAATTTGTTACTTTTACGGGTATCCCGTGAAACCATATCGTAAATACAAACTGAGACATGGATGCACAGAAAAACCAGAAAAAGAGACCAGGCACTGTTAACAGTGGTGCAGCAGTGGTGTAGGGGTTATAGCACGCAGCACGGATTGCTGAGGACCTGGGTTCGATTCCCAGTGCTGGTCTCTTTTTCTGGTTTTTCTGTGCATCCATGTCTCAGTTTGTATTTACGATATGAAATTTGATGTCTGAGTGTCTTATAGCGCAAGTATTGATGAAATCCGCGATGGAAGTTTTTGGAATTGACATGGGAATTTAGTATAATCTAATTTTCGTAATTTCAATTTTTATTGTATTGTATAACTCTTTATTGTTACATAAAACATATGATAATAACTGTTAACAAGAGAAAGAGATGTACAAAGGCATAAACGGATCTCTTCCAGTTAACCTGTTTTGGCTAGCTGGATATTGATTTACTCATGTGAAGCCACAGGTAAAGTCTTGTTGTACGAGTATTATACTTTAGTTAATTACAGCAGTGTTATAAATGTTGGTAATTACAAGGGCTTTGAATTTTTAATGAATAGTGGGATCGATCGGCCCTGAGCAGGTGTCTGGTTCAAATTTCATAATTAAATAATTAACCACACTGAATTAATAATTAAGAACACTAGCAGCCTAGTAGTCTATGGCTTCTTGCGCAGAGGGATGTGGGTTCGATCATGAGAGCTGTACACGTTTGAAGCAATTTGAGGGTGTGCCAAGTTCCTAATCTGCACTGGGCGGCGTGGGAACTATTGACTACGGAACTAAGACCCTCTCATTCTGAGAGGAGCCATGTGCCCAGCAGTGGGACGTACCTATAGCCGAGATATAATGATGACCTTATTCAATTCACTCTTATCATCAGCATGCTGGGTACCTACATTTTGCTTAGTATTAAGATTCTGGTAACGTGACTTTTATAGACATGACAATTTATTATTTTGAAATATCAGATACAGATACAGAGATTTGTACGCAACTTTTTGTGCACAAGTTCAACCCACACTTGGTCAGATAATGACGTAGTGTCGCAAATTACTAAACGCATCGCAGTAAAATCGCTGGTACGTAGCGAAGCTGTCACTTAACTCCCGAATAGCAATTGCGTAAGCTTCAGGCATCGCTAACGCTCTGTCTTATCTCTCTTCGCTATTTCTGAATAAAGACATTCTCGGAAACTAAAAACTTCAATACTGGGACATAATTCTAAAACACACAGAAGGACAATTTACTTTTTCCATTTTTAAAACGGCGCAAGAAGTTTGATTTAGCATGCCTATTACGGAGTTCAGGTGGGCGCAAAAAGTTGTAGAGCCACCGGAGGGTGACCGAATTCGCGCCTCTATGGTTCTGCAGGACTGAGCTTTCAACCCCTGGTGCAAAAAGTGGGGTGGTTTAACTTCGAAGCCTCTGCTTGTTTTTGTCTGTCAATTGATTGATACAGGCGGGTCTTTGTCAAATCACATTCACCGCGATAACAGAGTGCTCTAAGGTAGGTTATTGTATATTAGTATTTGTAATGAACGCAGTTTTCACGTTTCCAGTTGTATGATAAACTAGCTTAAGCCCGCGACTTCGTCTGCGCGGATCTAGGTTATCGCGCGGTGGCGCCCTCTACCGGAATAAAAAGTATCCTATGTTGATCCTTGGGGTTCAAAATACCTATATACCAAATTTCATTAAAATCGGTTCAGTGGTTTCGACGTGAAAGCGTAACAGACAGACAGACAGAGTTACTTTCGCATTTATAATATTAGTAGGGAGTAGGGATAGTAGGGATATTTTTTGTTATATCCGGTATTAATATTAAACTGGCATACCTGGTCGTTCATATTGAGGGTTGAACAGCTAAAATAAAACAAAAGCCGTTTTTCGTGTCTGCTTGTACTATCCGCTAATTCCTCAAATAACACAACAGATTATAAAGCAGTTTCACAGTTTAATCATTTTCACGCATTGTTTACAATGTAGTTAGTAAAACTATATAAAGATAAAGATAATTTATTTGTCAAACATGAGTTCCTATATACAATTATTAAATTGAATATATAGTTGTTCATTAATTGTATGCTCTCCTCCATGTCTTGCCTCTCAGCATACATTTTTTTTACTTATGGATTTTATAATAAGTTAGCGTACTTAATTAAGTTTTATGCAAGCTGAAAAAAATCGACCAAGTCGTCGAATTAAAAGCAGTAAATTCAAAGTTTTCAAGTATTTTTTTCAAGTTGCTGTTATAGTCTAATCTAAGATTGCTTTGATATGAAAAAAAGAATAAAGAGGAGGTTAAGATTTAGTAGTAATTTTATTTATATATGTCTGCACTAAAGTTACTGCGCGATAAAAAGATACGCGAACAATAACGTACAATGGAATTGAGCGCTTGTTTATGTTGCCAGTGTAACTGTTATTGTTTTTAGAGAAAACGCTGATCTGATAGCGTGGGACATAGAAAGGCATTGAATGTTCGAAACGTTGCAGAGACGAGGCGTTTTTGTTATTTTTCTCAATGGCGTGATTAAACATGACGATGATGTCTTCCCAGACGTTTACCTTTACTTGCCCGAAAATCATTTGCCCGAAATTCACTTGCCATACCAACGTTTGCCATAAAATATATAGAACCGTGATGTTATCAGCATTTTTTTCATGTCATCATATAGAATGCAGTAGGTTAGGTTAGGTTAGTTTAATATCAACTCTGAAGAAATTACTATTTCAGAAATAAATTACTTTATGGCAAATGAAAATTCTAGAAAACGATACATTCGGGCATATGAAATTCGGGCAAACGATAGAGAACCGTTCCCAGACTATCCATCAACGGCGACACCATGTCAAGATGAGTTAGCCTGGGCCCTTGCATGGACGGGGGCCTGAAGTCCGGTTGCGAGATCTGCAGTGAACTATGGCATGTCTTGCGGAGTAAGTGTAGTTGTATGATGACTTGGGACAAGTTTTTCTAATGTAATAAGATTGAATATAAGATTATGTATGGTATTTTAAATTCCCTGGAAATACATAATAACGGTCTGCGCCGTGTTAAGTTACGATCAAGGCTGTTAACACATGTCGTGTTGACGTGTTTCGCTGGAGATATATGTATGGATATGTATGATATGTAATAGTGTCGATCAAACGCGTAATATAACTCCAAAGAGACTGTAAATCAGGCACTTTTACTTACTAAACATAAATGATTAAACTCGAGTCTAGAAATGCACAGAAATTGTTCGTATATAAAATAAAAACTAATTTATTGAACCACGATAGCTGCGTCTATGCAACAAATGTGATTTCATGCAGCTCCTCCGCCTCCACACTGTACACAAACACAAATGACACGCACCCACTACCATCATCCTACGCTGATTTGTTTCGAACTCCACCAGAGTACATCCTCAGAGAAACACAGTTTTCACCATGCTGTATAAGTTTCATAGTAATGAGCACTATTATTGTAGGTACCTAATGTCGCTACCGTCATACGTCATCTGAGAACAACACTGGCTGCATGGCCGGCATTTAAACATTCATCGGGCACCCTTTTTGGTGACAGAATCTCAGCTGACATTTGGGGGGTCGTGAATCTTACGCCGCAACCCCCCACCCTTGTTCCCCCTTGGACGCGTTGCTGAATAAATAATTGGGTTTGGTTTTATTCCTGAAACTTGTCGTAGATAAGCTTGAAGGGATTTTATCGAAATTCAGAAACGCGCTCACGTAAAATGTTAGCCTGTTTATGTTGTGAAAGAAAAGTTTTAGCCGAATTTGTGAATATACAACGTCTAACCAAACCAAGTGCGTAGACTATGTTGACCGTTCGAGATAAAAGAAAAATTGAATTAATTGAAAGAAAGTTATAATAATCACTTTTTCCCT
>NC_133481.1:884705-983815 GCF_025370935.1 Choristoneura fumiferana
CAGCAGTGGGACGTATATAGGCTGGGATGATGATGATGATGTAGTAATTGTTATTGAAAATAAATAATTTTGATTTTTTCAATTTTGAATAAAAGCAACCGCCAAATGGCTGTAAAATTATAGCGTGGCGTAGGCACAACTGAATTCCCTAAATTGCCAAAATTTTAACATGTCGCCAGACGACGAATTTGGAAAAAGTTGTGTATTCGTAAATTAACTGCGAGGTGTTGTTAAGTCACGTTTCTCTCACTCTCTAGATTGTCTAACAAAATACTTTACACTAAATACCAACGCCAGATTTTGTGTGATTATTACGACACGCTGAATTGTGCCGCCGGTGATGGATGCAGATGCATCGGTACCACTATCATGAGTTTACAGTGACCGTACTCGATAGCGACGGCGTAAATTACTTGTAGAGGCGCTGTGCAATTCTCCATACAAATAATTTACGCCGTCGCTATCGAGTTCGGTCACTGTAAACTCATGGTAGTGGTACAGTTTACGTCTTCGCTACGGCCGCGTAAACGTAAAAACTTGTTAATGTCATTTGTTCATGGCGCCAGCCCAATGCTGAGGCTGTGCACAGCCGAAATGGAAAAGATGCGTCAATTGCGTGTCTATATAAACATTTATTAGTATTCTGTTCTGACGTATCGCACTCCAGATAAAGAGTATCAACGCAAAATAATTTACCATATTAATTTGGACCTTCCAGAAACTGAAAGACGCCAAGAATAGAATAGAGTATCATTTTTAGGGTTCCGGAGCCAAAATGACAAAAACGGAACCCTTATAGTTTCGCCATGTCTGTCTGTCTGTCTGTCTGTCTGTCTGTTGCTCAGGGACTATCAATGCTAGAAAGCTGTTATTTTGCACGGATATATAAGTAAACTATGCCGACAAAATAGTACAATTAAAAAATCAAAAACAATTTTTTTACGGTACCTCCCATAGACGTAAAGTGGGGGTGATTTTTTTTTTCTCATCCAACCCTATAGTGTGGGGTATCGTTGGATAGGTCTTTTAAAAGAAGAAAAGGGAGTTGCTACAACGATTTTTCGATTCAGTGATTTGTTTGCGAAATATTCAACTTTAAAGTGCAAATTTTCATTAAAATCGAGCGTCCCCCCCTCTAAAATCTAAACCGGTAGGTGGAAAAATTTGAAAAAAATCAGGATGGTAGTAAGTATATCAAACTTTCAAGGAAAACTATAACGGTTAAGTTTGATTGAGAATTATTAGTAGTTTATGAGTAAATATCAGCCTAAGGTATAAAATATACTAAAACTTGGAAGATTCCGTATAAAATACGAAACCCTTCGAAAAATATTACTTATTTTTTTTGTAATGGCTACGGAACCCTATTTCGGGCGTGTCCGACACGCTCTTGGCCGGTTTTTTGATTTAAGTTCTGAATACGCAGCTATGTGTTTCTATATCATCAATAGTTTCGACACGTTCCAATAAAACTTTAAAAAATCAAGTAACAAGCTCCAAGTAATTGAACTACATGATCTCGTGTTTTAGAATCCTAAAACCATTGTAGTACTTAATACTGGTAACTACTTACCGGTACTGAAGCATCTATAGTAGTTTTTGAATTAAAGCTACCGTGAAATACAGACAGTTATATTACATGTCGGGTATACCTATACTCCATTTATTTTAATATTTTAAACTTAACGGTAAAATTTGCACACTTTTTTAAATGAAAAAACGGAACTATTTTAAATTGTGTGAATTTCTATAATAAAAACATATTATTATAAATAACGCCACTAAATGTACATGTAGGTATTTTAGTCCATTTGTGTTCGAAATATCGGGAAACGTGTGTTACAATTTGACCGTTAATTCAATCCTTAAATTTAACGGAGTATAGACTATTACGTGAGTGACATGGGTCACGTATGGGTGTATACCTAATTTTAATAATTACACTATAGTAGATTTGTAAAGGCATTAAGAAACTAAGTGAGGTGAGGAATCTGTCCCGTTGGCTGCACCCGGGCAGCGCTGATACATAAAACCGGTGAAAATAAAAGGGTCCTGATTAATTGAACGCCATTTGTAATTTAAATTTTATATCAGGTACGGCGACGTAACGAGTTAATTTACATAAATCACTGATAATTCCTTTATTGTAATAATTCAGGACAAACCGGGAATAGAATAAAGTGTACCTTTATTTTATGGAATTCAAATTGTGATTTTGTTTAAGCCAGATTTTTTCATATTACAGCAACGTCCGGGTATTATTTAAGCCGCGTTATGAATTCGGGCGTGTGAGCTCTACCGTGGTAGCATGAGGTATCGTTCTTCATTTGTCTATAGCTGCGTCCTCGTTTACAGGCTTTCGTGTGAGTGAAAGAGACGATTGGAAACAGTACCTTACTTAATAGCTGTTGAAACATAGCTGTTCGTGATTAGCCGTGGGCTCCCTTTTCATGCGAGTCGTTTCGTATCATTTCGTATACCTATTGAATAAGTTAGGTTTCGGGAATTAATCCTTTTTGTCAAATGAGTTTTCATCGCTTCCCTTCCCCATTACTCTCTCTTACTCTCCTTTTAATCCCGCTATTGTCTGTCACATTGTATCACCATTTTTTTTCCTAAAAATAAATACAGCAGCAGGAAATTTTTTATACGAAAAAACTCGAGTCTGTTTAAGTGTACCAATTTGAAGTCAGTATTTCAGAACGAGCCAATAGCAGTGGACCATTTGAAATGTCCGAGAGAAATGTTTAGAAATAGGTCGTGAGACCTTAAAAAATCCGAGGAAATGTTTAGAAAAGGTCGAATTGAGAACCTACTTTTTTTTGGAGTCGATTGAAAACAGCGTAAGGAAGTTTGTGTTGTGGAACTGGCACGCGACGTTATCAGTTAGTTAGTCCTTCCGTCCTATTCTAAAATCGGGCACGGCACGGTACAGATAATAGTAGATTATTGTCGTAGCCTGGAAGTAGGCAATTGCTGGCTGAGTATGAGTATTAAACGGACGAGCTTGCGAGTCCGTTTAACTAATACGAAGCCAGCAATTGCCATTCCAGCCGAGACTAATATAAAGCTTTTCTCAAAAATGGTGAATAATTCTGAAATAGAATAAACTTTTTCTCAAAATATATTATAAAATTTAATTTTATTGCAATATTTTTCTTATGCTTTACCGCCTTTTTTCATTAAAAATAAACTGCAGCTGTATTTTTCCACCGAAAACACAGCTATTTCAGACCCAATAGAAAAAGTCCGGAGTTCCAACAAAATATCTGATACCGGCCATTAGACTTGGCTGTATACGACTTGTGCCAACATTTCCATGGCCTTTTTAACTTTAAAAAAAAAGTGACTGATTGCAGGCGCGCTAATTCATTATTGTCGAGCTAGCGCGCCTGCAATCTTTTTAACTTTTTAATTTTTCGCTGACCATAAACTATGCACTTCACCTTCTGATATGTAAAGAATAATGTCAACTTTTACGGACATTTTTGAGAAAAGTTACAAAATAATCAGACGATCCCATGCTACTGGTACAAGATACTAGACGTCTTAATGATAAATCGAACCGAACCTTTGTCAACAATTTGGCCGTAGTCACGTGAAGGGTGTAAAATCATAAATCGTCGTTAATAATTCTGGCTGTACGCGGGAGCCCGGGGTCCCCAGGTGCCCCGGGGCTCCCCTGTCACCATCGATCAATTATTAATATCAATAAACCTAATGGCACGCGTGGTGTACCTAGTGGAATAAATACTGGTACGTTAATTATTGATGCTAACGTTGGAATCCCGGGTGGCGCTTTAATAGTTAAAGCCCTTTAAGTAAAAGTAAAGTCCTCTCATTCTGAGAGGAACCCTGTGCCCTGCTTTGGGACTTATATAGGCTAGGATGAAGTAAAAGCACAGTTTCTTTTAATGATTGACATGATGATCATCACCTGGCTAAAAGTGAATTTTGTTTTGTTTTCCATAAAAACATACGTTTTGCCAAGATTCATATAAGTAGTCTTCTTGGCAATGATGGTCTTTCCAAAAGCGCTGGTGACTTGTAAAAGTGTCCCTTTGCGGCCTACTAACAAAACTGTTTTTGATTTTGAAAACTATAAAGGTCAGTAACAGCCTAATCACTATCTTCCAATAAAAATGTATAATTGACTGTTAAATTATGAATTTCAATGACTGAGTTATGATCGTTTGTAATAAATAAACCTACTAGTTAAGGATAATGATTATTACTCTTATGATTGAAAGTTGTGTGAGAATCATTTTCACACTTCCAATAATAGGAGTTCCAATAATAAGTTATAAGAGAAAATGCGTAGCCATCATTGTCATTTTGATTTCAAGTAGGTACTTTTCATTGCATACCAAAATAAACGTAACAGTGTAAAAGAGATCTTGGGTAAGAAGAATATTTGCAGTACTATGACAGGGGCAAATTTTGTGTACGGACAATGTCCATCTTATCGTGGAAACGTATAATTTGGTATGATTGGTTTTTTGGAGTCTTTTTGTATTTTTTATTTCAACTCCACTTCCTTTACGGGTATCCCATGAAACCATATCGAAAATACAAACTGAGCTAGGATGTACTGAAAAACCAAAAAAAGAGACCAGCACTGGGAATCGAACCCAGGTCTTCAGCAATCCGTGCTGCGTGCTATAACCCCTACACCACTGCTCGACAACAGCCCGCAGCAGCAGTGGTGTAGGTGTTATAGGACGCAGCATGGATTGCTGAGGACGTGGGTTCGGTTCCCAGTGCTGGTCTCTTTCTGGTTTTTCAGTGCATCCATGTCTCAGTTTGTATTTTCGGTATAATTTGGTATTCAGGTCACAGTTTTCAAGATGTGAAATTATGAACACTATACCACAGAAAAAGTAATAGTACAAACAGTACAGTGACTAGCGCAAATATCTGACTCAGCAAAGCGTGCATCAAGAAAGCGAGCGTAAATATCCGATACGACTGTATTTTCAGGGCCGCTAGGACATGTCCGATATTTTTTCACGCTTTGCTATGCCAGATATTAATGCAGGTGACTGTAATTTTTTTTTAAAAGCCTATAATAGTGTCCCACTGCTGGGCAAAGGCCTCCCCTTTCTCCTTCCACTCGTCTCTGGCTTCGGCAAAATGTTGCCAGTCCGGCTGGAATCGCTCCAAATCGTCCCACTAATACTACACTATGACTGTAATATCCCACTAATATTAAAAATGCGAAAGTTTGTAAGTCTGTTTGTTAGTTACTTCTTCACGTCTAAACCGCTGAACCCAAGCCCGCTTGAGTCCCAAGGAAGGACATAGGATAGCTTTATCCCAGAAAATGGAAAATTGCATAATTTTTGCGGGATGACGATAAACAAATTCTACGCTGACGGAGTCACGGGCAACATCTAGCTAAAACAACAATTGTCCTCTGGATACCAGAGATCATTGCCTGTGCACCTTTGAGAATAAGACGTTGAATTACAAATAAGCTTCAAATCACAAACAAGCCGCGCGAACTTCCTACCAACTTCCTGACAACGCAAGTATTCGCTGTATACGTATGCATTCACCTTGCGAACACGCGTTCACTTTATCAAGAAAAGAAACTCGAACGTAACTGTGTAATAAAAATAACATTATGTTGCCGGCTTTGTTAAAAGTTCTGTGGGGGAAAATCTCGATTTGTTATGGCACATTATACGTTTTGAAGGTTCGCATTGAAGGTGCAGGCGTTGTATAAAGTTAAACAGAACACAAGATTCATTCTTAAGACGCTCACTGCACTGCGGAATGTGGCAGTGGCATGGCAACGCTGTGGGTAACAGTGCTGTGACGGATCTGTCGAATCGTAAAAAAATTATCCACGGATTTTGATGCTGACTTAACTTTCTTACTTAGGAGACCGTTGGATCATTCAAAAATGGTAAAAATTAATGAAACAAAAGTAATGTAGGTGCTGAAATGAAATTCTAACTTAAATATATTATAATGTTTGTAAAGGTATATGGCTATTGTCGAGAGGGCGCTATTGATCTTATTTATATGGCAATAGTTCAGTATAGTCGGAACAATGACATCTTGACTTGTCTACAACGTTTACCTGTTAGCTCTGATGTTAATTTTTAAAGGTTGTTCGAACCACCATTACCTCTCATATTTCGTTTTTCTAGAATTTTTTTACCGTACAACGGCAAAAACTACTAGACACTGGCAAAATTGTCCTCCGATGGACAGAGCCATATTTTTGAAACAACAACAATAAAGGTTGTTCAAAGAAACCGCCGCAGTGACACTGACAATCATTAAAATTATTGCCAGTGTAAGAAATTAGTTCCAATGAAATTCCGCAACATGGCGAGTAGTCATATATTTCTGGTCAGGCTCTAGCATGTTTGTTACTTCAAATTTAAATTCTCGCCAGCCGTTATGGTGTGACCTTGGATTGACAATTGGCGACTTAAAATGTTTAATTTGAGTTTGCTTTTTAAATCTACGATAAATGAGATTTTGGGAAAGGAAAAGTAACATAAATCGTGATAAACTATATTATCGACGAAACGATTTAAAAAAGTTGGAAACCCCCATCACTGTCATTTGAAAGTTCAATATCTCATAAACGGTTCAACCAATTTTAATGAAACCTAGCTCAAAACCATCACGATTAAACCAGCCTACAATTAAAAAAAACAACTAACTATGATACTACAGTCGAGACACAGACGCAAAGACACGTAAAAAACCCCTCTTTTTGTTAGGGTTAAAAACAATCTGATGCGGAATCTGATATTCAGCACATCACTACTGCATAGTCACATGTTTATGTTAGAAACAAACTTTGCACAAACATAAATAACTTACCAGCCAGAGCTGCCGATATATTCCAACTGTCAAATGAATTACGGAATAATCTTTTGATTTGGGCTCCTTGTTTCTCACTCGGACGTGTCACTCACACGGCATACAAACATATTTCTGACGTTATTATATTAAGGTTTCATTCCGCACTTGACAGAAGATTACGTGGAAACGTACTGTAATAATTATTATTGGAGCAATAATGATACACCGTAATCTAGAGGGCTTGGCGGGATTTATTTCGCCGTCTTCGTCTGTATTCAATCAAATTTAATTGCAGGATTAGTCGCCTGAACAGTTTTTAGGGTTACGTCACGAAAGGGTACCGAAAACACACTATTGGTAAACTCCGCTGTCTGTTCGTCCGTTTGTCACAGGACAGTATCTTTTAAATCTTGTTAAAAATCCATCTCTACCTCAAAAGGAAAGAACGGAATCTTTATTCCTATACATATTCCATTTTTCTTTTTGAAGTAGAGATAATTTTGCTGTCCGTCTCTCTGTCAGTTTGTGTGTCCATCATTGACTTGAAATTCGATGTAAAGATATAGCAAAGCCAATGAGAAAAGTATGAAAAATCTAAATTTTTCTATATCTGTCTGACTCGTTTTATGTCGTTAACCATTCGTCTAAAATGACCCCACATCCGAGCCCGACTCGCATTTGGCTGGTTATTTTCTGACTGACTTGTTAATTTTATCTAGTTTTGTGTTGGTCGAAAGGAATAAAATTGCCATATTTTAAATAGGAAAAGAGTAGGTAATTTGAAACTTTCAAAGAGTGTTTCAAGAGTAAACAACAAACCCAAATTACGGGGTCTTTCCGTTTTTCCCCTTGGACTATTTGTACGACTTTGGCTTTTTGTACGTCATTATAGAACCCTTCGTGTGCTAGTCGGACTCTCACTTGCCCAGTTTTCTTCCATTACAATTACTAACATGATATTGATTTTCATCAATTATTAATTTATCCAATTTATAAACGATCCAGTCATTGCTTGTTATTTCCTGTCGCGAATGAAAAAATGCAAAAACGCTGTAAGTATGTAAATGTAGTAACCATGGAAATTCCCGGAAATTATATCCTGGTCTTGATTTATTTTTTTATTTCTTACTAGCTAAGCAGCTAGCGGGCAACCGTCCGTGACTGTCCAAAAGAATTTGTTCATTCTTCTCCTTCTCTTTTAAGATATGGCTTTTCTGTCCTAATTAAAAGGACAATTTCGCCAGTGTCAAGGTAAACTCTCTTTGAGAGGGACGTTGTACGGTGATTGTAGTTTTTGCAACTTGATAGTAAAATTCCCGACACCACGTGGAGACCACTTGCGCATTAAAAACTGCCAGACACGAGAGAAATATAGAATTTTGTGATCACTGTTCACTGTTAAGCTTAATCGCCGCATAAAACACTATCAAAATTATACTTCAACTAGCCAAAGAAACAGAAACAGCAAAATTAGATATTGTCTACATCCGCCATGTTCGAATGCTACAAATCAAATCCCAATTCGTTCATTGCTATCCCGCGGTACCTATGCAATTGACGAGATTTAATTTTTATGACACATGAAAATTACTACAGAAATCGAAATATTTTTCCGTGTTCAGGACACGGAAAAATATTTATTTTAATATATTACTCCATATTTTAAAAAATAAGTACAAGAACTTAAAAATATATATCTGAATTTGCCAATATAGCACACAACAGATACCTACACATTTGCACAGAATAGATATGTTTCCGTTGCTTTTTTCATCGAAAAAAG
The DNA here is from genome assembly GCF_025370935.1 of Choristoneura fumiferana. NCBI lineage: Eukaryota > Metazoa > Arthropoda > Insecta > Lepidoptera > Tortricidae > Choristoneura > Choristoneura fumiferana. The sequence goes on from NC_133481.1 coordinate 893,317, forward strand.
AGCTGTCATAATTTTTAATTTGACATTGATATTGACACTTGACGGATAAGGAACGACCGACGTGTTTAGTGTTATTATTGATTCAAATAAGATTTTAGCAGCCCGTAGTTGTGATCGAAATGGATAGACGAAGTATATACCTACCCCTGCAAAATATACCAAATATTGTTTCGTGCCTAATTGCAAAAATTATTCATCGAAGGCACCGGATAAACATTTCGTTCCAAATCGTCAATGTTATGATCATCCGCCGTATCCGTAAGAGAGCCAGGTGTCGTATTTATCTGCAGTCCAGTATCAGTATCCGTTATTAATAGCCAAAATCGTCGTAGAAGTCTTGTATTTTAAGTTTCAGAACAAGAAAGAACCAAACCGCCTACGTAAGCAAACCACACGCCACGCACAACAAAATTTTGACAACGTTAACGTCAGATTTACGTCATAACTTTTTTTTTAATAGACACTAGACTAAAGTAATAGATCTATTGTGTGGTAGTTTTGGAGTTATGCCCTTATAGAATAAGCACATCTTAAAAAAATAATTGATAAATAAATTAATAATCGTAGTGAAAATTTAAAACTATCAGCGTCTTGCTCTTTACAAACACAATACAGAGAACGAATCAAATTATAGCCTTAGACATATGAAATATTGTCAATTTTTCCGGTTAAAAAATATCCTATGCCCTTCCCAAGAACAAAGAAGTACAAAGAATCAACAAAATAATAAAATTTACATAAAATTCAAGTAGGTCAGTAACTATTCATTTTATCCTTGCTTTCCTAATGCGACGGAACACCACAGCTTCCGGCCAGAAGTCGGAGCGCAAATTTATAAAAACACTGGCCTGACGAATGTCAGAAGAATTTCTACAAGTATGTTATCTTTATTAAGTTTCTACACCACTGCAATGTGTTTTACTTGCATCTCGTTCCAGCAATGCGAGCGTGACTCAACACAGCAATGCACTTATAAAAGTCATAAAAACAGGATGTAGCGACTTGCCGACGATTCTGCGGACTGTCCTACTTTGAGTCGCTCGCTGCGCAAACCTCACGTCAGTTTCAGAATGGGGCAAGCGAGAGGTATCATGAAACAGTGTTGTTCTATCTCTTTGTCTTTGAAGTAATACAGGTTGTCTTAAAATAGTTTGATTCAATTGTAAGTATTTTGGATTTTATTGGGTAATTGACATTTTTGATTTTAGAAATAATAAAATCATTTTCAGACTACACGAATCAATCACATAAAATTAAAATAACACACAGAATAAAAATAACTGAAATTAAAATAATTACATTTTTTGGTTGCGTGGATTCGTGAAATTATTATTGTGTGAGAATAAAAAGAAAGAAAGACTGAAAGATTCTATTAAACGTGACATTACATGACGTGAAGTGCAAATAAAATAATAATAATAAAAACAAAATTGGCTCGTTTAAGGATTTAGTTTAAAAAATAATATTAGGTTTCATATTTAGTTTTCTACAACGGTAAAAAACCAACCGTATTTTTTTCTAATGAACTCGGGTAATATTTTGCCCAAATAAATGCCAGCAACAGATAAAAACAAAATTAATAATAATTTGAAATTGTTAAAATAAATGTAGGATATAATGTGTGAGTAATTTGGTTTGTACTTGCTGTCTACCTTTACCTCTCAATGGCGCTCAAGCGCCTGATAAATTATAACCGAATATTTTAACTTGTGTTATTTAGTCAAAAATACTTTGTATTTTATCAGGCGAGGATTTCCTCTGATAAAACGGAACCAGTGACAATCGGACAGGGCGTTTAAAGTTAACTGACTTATGGTTGTGTTCGGCCCCTCGAAACATAAACTGATCAAGTGCGAGTCGGAGTCTATAGGTAGGTACAGTCACCAGCACCAATATCAGACACAACAAGAGTGCATAAATATCTGATACGACTGTGGCAGATATTAATGCTGTATATTAATAAAATCGTGTCTCTACCCTCTGGACAAGGACCGAAATTTCAAGTATAGTTCCTTCTCATGAATGTTATAATATTGTAAATTAATTGATGATGATATTTTCAAAATAAAATCAATGTAGTCCGAGTTACTAAATCGTAAGTCAGTCATTACTAATCCGTTACTACTGTAGCGTTTGGTATGAGGGTTTGTACACTAATAAACACGTTCTAGTTCATCTTTTTTTCGAGAGCAAAGACACGTTCTATGTATGTATGTAAACTCTTTATTATACAAAAGAAAAGAAACAAAACACAATTGACAAACTTTGAGATACTTGTACAAAGGCGGAATATCCCTTTAAGAGATCTCTACCAGTCAACCTTTGAGTAGATGGGAGGAGTAACTAGTTAGGGTCCGACAAAGAGTTGTATTCGCTTTAAACTAGGTAATACAGGAAAAATTACATATTTTGGCGGCAAAATATGAAGGTATATCCATGAAAGTTTGTTTATAACTTTATATTTTTTTACATATAAGTAACTGACCGTCATTGACCCTTATCTCACCTGATGTTAAGTGCAGATGAGGCCAAAGGTGTATATCATTGGTTCAGTAACAGCCTATTCACTCTAGCCTTGAAAAGCCCTAGATTGTATTTATCCGGAAATACAGACAACGGGAGCGAATTCCATTCCTTAGCAGTTCGCATTATGAAAGATGAAGCAAACCGCTTGGTGCGGGCCAATGGACGAATGGCGGACCACTACATAAGGGTGAAGACGCTCCCCCCGCCTGTAAGTCTGTTGGCAAAATGAAGATGGAGGAATTAGATCATGTAGTTCCTGCGCACGTTCACCAAAATGTATCCGGTAAAAAACTGTAAGCTCTCCACCAAAAGTTTACGGCACGTCACTGCGATTCCGCACCGTTTGCGTATTTTAAGCAGCGGAGAGAGCATGCAATAAAAACGGTGCGCATACGATGCGTCACTGCGATTCCGTACCGTCACCGTTTTTATTGCACGCTTTAGGTGTCGCCGCTCCTTTAGATGACATGAAACAAGCACGCCAAGCCAAACCATGCACCCGTAAGAGTTAGCGGAGATCCTCGTGTAAAAGTATTCTTCACAGACGAACTTGTGGGCAACAACTAGTTCTGGATATGTCACAATAACACGGTCTCGTTATCGTATGCGCCTGCGGCTAAGCGCCCACTGGCGCGGAAGCACGTGTACCTGTACGTCTTGCCGACATTTATGAATTTCCGCTAAGCGCCAAGGATGCCACATACACAGTACATAAAAATACCTACAATCAGCGACAAGATGTAAATAACAATTCAATTATCGGTTTAAAGAAATTTAATTAAACGATCAAAATACGAGTATGATATACATCAGGGTTTCTCAAACTTATGGCTCCACGTACCCCTGTTAAGTTTCTAGACGACAGCGCCAAAGAAAGTAATAAAAGTGGCTGTTGGAGATACTAAGTTTATTTTTATTTCAATCATCATCAATCATATATAATGTAATTATTATTTCAATAAAAGTAACAAATATAGGCAAGAGATCCTCTTGCTAACGAACAGACGAACTGGGCAACAACACTGGATATGTCACAATACAGTTATCGTATAAGCGACTGGCGCAAGCACGTGTACCTGTACGTCTTGCCGACATTTATCTTGCAGCCATCACATACACAGTAATACCTACAATCAGCGACAAGATATAAATAACAATTTAATTATCGGTTTAAAGAAATTTTATTAAACGATCAAAATACGAGTATGATATACATGGTGAGCGTATGTTTGTGTATTTGCATTCACTATTATTTACACCACATTTAACCCACAATAAACACTGAGTACATTCTTTTTGCCACCATAAAATGTATTTTGTTGTACACACCACAATTCATCATCATCATCATCCCAGCCTATATACGTCCCACTGCTGGGCACAGGCCTCCTCTCAGAACGAGATTCATCCACCATTCACCGGTCCTGCGACAGACAAACACAAATAGAATAGATTTTTTCAAACTCTTTTCCAATTTATATTGCGAAAGCATGCTCTGTGCTTAACTCGGTTAACAACCTACAGGCAAATAAACCCAAAACCTCTAAAGTTCTCTCCTATCTTTCTTATTAGTCCCATTTATAGCAAAAGAAAAGGATAGCAAACGCAGTTTAGCATTTCAACCTTCAAATGGACAGGGCAGGTCAGACTATGGGACGTGAGCGCCATCTAAACGTCGCCTGTCAAGTTAAGGCCCGCTTTGTCTAAGATTACAAGCAAGACAAGACGCTGTTATTCCAATCTCGCTAAAAACATGAATGTAAAAAGGGAGCCAAGACCGAGATAAAGAAGTGGTTGCATTTTGCGAGCACTGCTATTATATTGGAACCATTATTACTTAATTTCAAATTACTGTCTTTTTATTACATATAACTTCGGAGGTTTTGATATCCAAGAATATTAAAATAAAAGAAAAGTAGTTTATGCAGCTGTGCAGCTGTGTAGGTTTTAGCTATCGCTTTCCTTCAACCTTTGTCTAGGTCAAAGTTAACCTATGTGCAAAATTTAATAAAAATTTATGCAGTCGTAAACTATTACATTAATAATTTTAATAAGATAAATTAAATGGTAAAAGTGACAAAATTATTTAGTAACAATTAAATTATAACTATTAACAATTAAATATAGCTAAGCTTATTTTTTGTCCGAAGAAGCTGCAATCTCCTCGGTCCCCTGAGGCGTCTACTAACCTCTTTGTTATTTTCTTTATAAAGCTTCAAAGCGCTACTAGGACCAAATGTGACAAAGCTGTATTCGGTGCCGAGTCCCCTGTATTTGTACTTTTTTTTTTGGCCACTCTTTAAAGTAATAGTATAATGCTGTGAATAAAACTACGCTATAGTGTAAACAAGTCCAGGGGCTGATGTGCATCACATTTTATTTTCTGTACTTGGCTCGTACTACCGTGTACCTAGATTGTAAGATTGAGATCGTGTTAGATTATCAGACAGTATAGCAAGCAGATGGTTGGTTAGTTAATGCAAGTCTGGCATTATTCGTCGTAACTATATTTCGCTTTCAATGAAAACATAATAAATATATTTTTTGGATGATTATTGTCTGTGTTTTACGGCTAAATGTACCTAATTTTCTGTGTTTTTTTTTATTCGACTGGACGGCATACGAGCAAAAGGGTCTCCTTATGGTAAGAGATCACCACCGCCCATGGACACCTGCAACACCAGAGGGATTGCAGATGCGTTGCCAACCTAGAGGCCTAAGATGGGATACCTCAAGTGCCAGTAATTTCACCGGCTGTCTTACTCTCCACGCCGAAACACAACAGTGGAAGCACTGCTGCTTCACGGCAGGATTAGCGAGCAAGATGGTGGTAGCAATCCGGGTGGACCTTGCACAAGGTCCTACCACCTGCACCCTGGGTAGTGCCCTAGTGGTTTGAATAGTATCTCAAGCAGAGGATCGTGCGTTCAAACCCATGCTCGCGTCTGAGAGGAGGTCTATGCCCAGCAGTGGGACGTATATAGGCTGGGATGACGAAGATGTAGAGTTGTGGTGGCATTGTGTTTATCGTGGGATGCCACATTATGGAAATAATAAAATTCTAGTTTAGGTTTCCAGTGGCGCCTTTACATGTCATCTGTGACATTTTAGAATACATAAGTTTAAAATTACTTCACACTATCGCTGTTCCATCTCCATGAAAAGAAAAACTTAAGGTCAAAAGTTTGCCTTCAACCTCTACAAACATTGCGGACGACAATAGCGAAATAAATTGCGGACGCACATTTTTCTTGCAATTGTATAAGCGGTTCATCAATTTGAATTAAAACCCGCGATAAAATCGGTATGTAACAGACGACAATTCGGACTATCGCACGGGTGAATTTATTGTAATGGCGAAGCGGGCGGTCCGAATCGCACAGCGGCCCCGCACAGAATTGCCTTCGGCTCTTCACCCTCTAACACCAGTTATGTTAGGATTTGCACCCTTAAAAACATTGTTTTATTGTCTCGTTTGCATGACATTTTTATGAACGAAAATATTCCGGCCAGTGTTCGTGCTCGAAACAAACGATGAATTAATGAGCAAAATATAAAATTATGTTACGAATTTGGGAACAAATAGGTTGTGAAATGGTTTTACTTAACGCTTGGAAGAAACTAGTTTGATTTTTCGATTATGTTCAAAAATAACTAGTGACAGACTCTAGGAAAGCTGTCAAATTGGATCAAAATTCAAAAGTTGAAAACTATAGGGATTGAGAATTGGAAGCACGGAAAGTAGATTTGCTCTGACAGCAATACAGAAATAAACCCGTACCAGTTATATCCGTACTAATTTTATAAATGCGAAAGTGTGTGGAAATAGACACACTCAATCGTCACGCTTAATCTGCTAAATTTACTTAGATGGAATTCGTTATAAAGATAAAATTTCATCCTTAATTTCCGTGGAATAGCAGCAGGAAACAGCTAGCCTTAAATACGTATTTAAATGACTTTTTCAGCCAACATCCACAACATAAAATCACCAAACATATTCAATTTCAATCCAATAAGTACTTCAAAAACTAGGCTTACCTATATTCTAACCCCGCATTCGCATTACACGCAAAATGTGTCACTATCATTCACTTCTTTAACGTACTTTGACAGTTTATGGTGTCACAGTCGAGAAGTTCTGAACTGTTCACGCACGATTCGCACGTAAACGCCCTCGAGTGGGAAAGGTACAGTGATATGTAATATTGATATCTGTTGTCACCTCCAGTAGGTAATTTGAAGCTGGCGAAACTTCGGAAGCGAACTTTTAGATGGAAGTCGTCGGTTCAAGTTTGGTTGGCAATATCAGGTGCCCTGGTCGGACTCGTTTACAAAGCAATGCTTATAAGAGCATGGACAGCGGCGAACAGAAATATATAAAATGCAATGTGGATATGTTTTTTTACCTTTATTTTATTTAGTCAGTGCAGTCGTGGTGCAAACGTCTCCTAGAGTGGAAGCCATGGGGGGAAAAGCGACTTCAGAGTAGACCACAAATGCGGTGGAAAGACGATGTGAGAAGGGTTGCTGGCTCAAATTGGATTCAAAGAGCTCAATTTCGCGACGAGTGGAAGAAATTGAAGGAAGCCTACACCGAGAAGGTTGAGAAGGGCTGAAGAAGAAGAAGAAGATTTTATTTATTTACTACTTAGGTTTGTCTGCGCTTTTGTACGCCTAAATCATTAGATTCAGCAGCTTAATTGAAATTCCGGGATTTTATTTAATAGATTCCCGTAGAAATTCTCAAAAACTACATCTATAAAGACATAGCATTAATTATATAAGTAACAGAGTCAAATTTCAGGACTTCTATACCCATCGGATGAGATATCGAGATTTTGAGCAGTTGAAAGGGACTAGAAACTTGTACCCAGCCCACATTGAATAGGTGTATAGATGGGCAAACCTAAGACTAATAAACATTTTTTAAAATTTGTACGAGATAGGCATGGAGCTTGTTTTTTATTCTCCCACGGGGCCAAGCCGTGGGCTAAAGCAATTGTAACTGGGCAGTCAGGTAACCGCGGACCGGGAGACGAGCTGTCGGTAGGCCTCCAACAAGATGGAGCGATGACCTGGTTAAGATTGCGGGATCGCGGTGGATGCGAAAAGCACAAGACCGGTCTGAGTGGAGAGCCTTGATGGAGGCCTATGTCCAGCAGTGGACGTCTTTCGGCTGACATGATAATGATGATGATGAGTCAGGTAAAAAGTAAGCTAGTAAAAGCTTAAAACTTACCTAAAGAGTTACTAATTGTATTTTTTCCACATAATTCAAAAAGCCCTCTCCGTTCTTGGACGGGTTTCTTCGACATGCGCTGGCAATTGCAGCTGAAAGTTCGATTTGAGTTAAGAATTCTTTAGATGAAACGAGCGTCTTTCGTTTAGACGTTTTGCTTGCGAATGTGAAGTTTAAAATATTACTGAGCTTTACGTGGGATAGGGGTGAGGAGGAATTGATTTAACGCAACCAAAACTTTGGACGTTCGAGATTTCTAACAAAAACCTCATTTAACTTCACCTGTTGGCGAACGGCGAACACCAATGCGGTTTGGTGGTCAGTTTGACTTGACGGTTTTAGTTCATTTCATTTGGTATGCTTGAGCAAAATATTTTTCCAGAAACTACTTACAGCGCTTTTTTAAACTAACGAACAAGAAGAATTGCTATAATTCCCGAAAATCGGTTTGAAAGTTTTTATAGTACCTACAGGGAGGGTGGTATTCTATTTATTGTTAAATAGATGTAGTATAAGTGTCAGGAAAGGTGCCTAAAGGTCTTAAATGTGAGATATTGCTAAATACTTAATCTCTCTATATATTAAGCGACCCCCCCCCCCGCCTATTGTTTGCCTTGTATTTTCTCTCTTTTTATAAATTATCTGTATAAAGAGTAATTGTATTGTATTGTACGAACTCCGGACTCAGCGCTGCGGTGTAGAAGGCAAGGAAACCACCAAATTTTTTTCCAAGAAGGTTTGGCTCTGTACTAAGATAAAGTGGAAAATTCGAACTTCGTATCTTGCCGTCCCGCTGACTCTTATATTATTTAATAGGTACGAGGGAGATAGAGATGGTACGATGCGAACTTCGATTTTTGAATTTCGTACCAGCCCCGCAGATCTTCATCTGATGGCCACTGTCAATGACTTTCTGCCAAGTTTCTTGCGGCGCATTCTTCTTGGCAATGATGGTCGTTCCGAAAGCGCTGGTAGTTTAAAAAATGACGTGTAAAAGAGCCCATTGCGGCCTATTTATTGAATCATCCCATCATCATCCCAGCCTATATACGTCCCACTGCTGGGCACAGGCCTCCTCTCAGAACAAGAGGGCTTGGGCCATAGTTCCCACGCGGGCCCAGTGCGGATTTATTGAATAAATAATTTGAATTTGAATTTGAATTTTGTGTCAAGAGAGATGTCGTCTACGACATGGTCTGTGTAGAATTCGTTTATTACGATTTCGCGGGCACTAATACATTTTCTTGAGGATAAAAACCATTCTATATCCTTTCCAGGCTCACAACCTATTTCCACGGCTTCTGCGTGAAGTGTAATTTATAATACTAGGAAACATTAGTTGGGATTTTTGATCAATGGTTCCCGAGTGTTCAAATTTAAGTTACTTATGTAACTGAGTTTTAGAATACTATTACCTAACTGTTTTGTATTTATGTAGGTATATTTTTTTTTAAAGCAATTGTTTTTTTTACCTAACCTTTTTATTTATTCTTCGATGGTCTTCTTAAGGGGCTACCCGAGGTTTTCAGCGATTTTTGACAAGTTTTAAATCGTATCTCCTACTTTTGCACTACAGATAGAATTATAAGTCAAACGGCTATCGGTTCTCCCATCTTTTATCTCCATTTTTGTCTACCGGACTTTGAAAAAAAAAATGAATACGTAATTTTGTATATTTTTTTTAAACATTGTCTGAAGAAAAAAAAAACACTTATTTCGTATCTCTATTGACGTGAAAGATCTAACATATACTGGGTTCATCTTTAACATCTTTAAAAACTGGTCGAGTGTTTTCATTTCAAACTAATTAACTCAAAAGTTATGGCCAGAAAACCAGTTTTTTTGGCCTAAAATTGTTCAACTTTGATGCCAAATATCTCGAAAACAATAAAATTTGAAGTAAATATGGGATACTATATTGCTTAAAGCCGTTGTTGTTAATATAATAAGGTACAAAAATCATTAGAAACCTAAGGAATTCAGATCGAAGGTCATTGGGACATGGTATCCCCTTGATTAATTTTCATTTCCAAACGAAAGACGCGATTTATTTCCTTAAGGTCCTCCTCAAAAGTTAATTGACACAAATAAATTATGCATAAAAATAAAGTACACTCGACTCCGGCATGAATATTTGATTTTGTTTCACAGTAATGATCGGGTCGCAACAGAGAAACTTCGTTGTATAAATGACGTTTTTTTAATTCATTCCGCTCCGCCAGCTGGCCCGGTTCAAAATGTCCAATTCCTCTTTGTTAAACTTTTTGATTAATGGCTCGATAATGTTATACTAATACTATGAAGCAAGTTTATGAGTTTCATTAAATTGGAGCTCGAATTGCTTTTCCTGCTTTCGAGTATCGAAATATTTTTGTTAGAGAAGTGAGTGAGAAAAATAACACGTGCTTTGTTTATTTGGAGGAGCGCCACATGAATGAGTAATCGAGCATGTGTCATACGAAATATGGTTTACTAATGTAACTAATAACGTTTAGAACCTGTTTCATTTCGCAAAGTTTCATTTCTCAACTGTATAATATTTCTGAAACTAAATATTTCAGGATTTTTATAAAACTAACCTAACCTAAAGGGTTCTACACGATGACCCTCAAATAAATCCCGAAAATCATTCACAGTTTTAGAGTTTGCGAAACGAAAAGTTGCGAAATAAAACAGGTTGTCAAACGTTACGTTGCGAAAAGGCAGTAACCGACGAAATAATGTTTGTGGACTGCCACGTCACGTTGAAATATAATAATATTGTGAGAAATAATACTAATTAAGATTGGATTTCGGAATCTTTTTGTATTTTTTACTTCAATTCCAAATTTTTGTTACTTCCAAATTTTCGTTTTTGCTGTTTTTGCGTTCCCAATAGTTCCAATGGAGTGCTAAAAGTTTCTCCATGAGGGCTACAGCATAGATGTCACTAGTGTCGCTGCTTAAGTGACTAAATAATAAACAAACAGGCTGAGATATATGGTGCATAGGAGAAATTCGTGTCTGTACCTCTATATATTTGGATAATTTTGCCTTTTCAGCCGCTTCAGATGCTGCACCGCTCTGTTGCAGGTTCCAAAAATTACTCAAGTCCCTCCCTTGTCAATTCTATGCACTACAACAAGTCACAATGTGTGTGATCATTTATTTTTTCATATCAGGTATTTATCAGCCGTGAAATTTCAGATCCTTTTTGTAGGTTACGCGGAATTACACATTATTAGTAGTATTATTAACAAACTATGGATCCTGGTCTGCAATAAATCATTTTTAATTTAATTTAATTTACTTTAATTAATTAGCTACGCGGCATGTAATCGACGAATGTGAGTTAAAAAGTTTAAGGGTCTAGATATCTGTAATGCCATCTCTATTTAAAAATCAAAAATCAAAAAAAAATCAAAATCATTTATTCAGTAAATAGGCCGCAATGGGCACTTTTACACGTCATTTTTTAAAACTACCAGCGCTTTCGGAAAGACCATCATTGCCAAGAAGAATGCGCCGCAAGAAACTTGGCAGAAAGTCATTTTTTCAACATAAAATAATTACAAATAAAATACTTAAAAACTACAGTATACAATGAAATAAAAGAAAATACAAAATAATAATAATAATAATACAGGGATGTATGGGGTCCCTTAGTTACAAAACTAAACTCTAACTATAATCTACGTTCAGTGGAAGTGTAGACTGCTTCCACCGTCATAAATTAAAAATAATAATAATTATAATAATAATAATTTAATTCTGAAATTTACATTTCAGGTCAAGTAACCATTAAACTTTTGGATTCCGAAGGCAAGCTCACGTCTGCCGCCCCCAAAGTTAGCTCACACGAACTCATGTCATGCTCTGAAAGCAGAGCGGTACCGAGTGCATGGTATTGCTTCCGTTCCCATAAGCTCTATGGGATCGTCTTGGGAGCTTCGACGTCGCGGGCCTGTGACTAGAAATTAAACTAAAAATATACACGTTTAAAATCCATAAGCTTAACAATATACAGCCTTAAATATAGCAAGGGGATGTATAAAGTCCCTGAGTTAATAATAAAATTACTATATAGCAAGGGGATGTAGAAAGTCCCTGAGTTAACAATAAATAAAATTCCTAATCTAAATAATTCAGAGATGTATATAGTCTCTGAATGTCAAAGTAAACTAATTTAATTAACCAAATTATACAATCTTCAGAGGTGTAAAAAGCCTCCAATGTCAAAAACTTAAAATAATTATTAAAATAAAGAAATGGAGATGTATAAGGTCTCCAAATGTCAAACCAATAAATATTTTTAAATTAAATTCTGCAACGTGGACAACGGCAACAGAACCAGAAACTAGACACGAAATGCGCCGGGACACTGCCAAGTCACACTTCACAACACTTATTTATACACCGACATAAAAACACACACATACACAAACACGAATACATCACATCACACATCAACATCCTAATTTTCATCGGCTTTCAGTTTAGGCCATGTCGCATCATCACATAAGTACTCCTCAACTTTATAGTAAGCTTTCTTCAGAAGTGCACTCTTTATGTATTCTTTAAAAGAGTTGTGTGGCAATTTCCATGCTTCTACAGGAACTTTATTGTAAAATCTCACACAGTTTCCCACAAAAGATTTGCTTACTTTCCGTAAACGGAATTTTGGAACGGCAAGCTTGTGCTTATTACGAGTATTGATATCATGTACGTCTGACACTTTTTTAAAGGACTCGATATTCTTGTGTGTATACAATATCACATCATGTATATACTGTGAAGCTACTGTGAGGATGTTTATCTCCTTGAAGCGTTCTCTTAGTGAATCTCGGGAGCCAAGGTTGTAGATAGACCGGACTGCCCTCTTCTGTAGAATGAAGATAGTTTCTATGTCGGCTGCCTTGCCCCAAATCAGCATACCATAGGACATTATGCTGTGAAAATAACTGAAATAAACTAGCCGGGCAGTTTCAACGTTGGTAAATTGTCTGATTCTTCGTACAGCATAGGCGGCAGAGCTCAATCTACCAGCAAGACCAGAAATATGCGGGCTCCATTGTAAATTACGATCCAACGTAAGACCAAGAAAAACAGTCTCATGCACAAGTTTCAGATTCTCTCCGTTTAAGGAAATAGTTGTTTCAAACTGTCTCACATTAGGCAACGAAAATTTTATACACTTAGTTTTAGCTGCATTTAGTAATAAATTGTTAGCGGTGAACCAGTTTAGCGCCTCTGCTAAAGTCTCATTGATGTGGGTTGGATCTTCTTGTTGCCTGTTTACTTTGAATATCAAAGAAGTATCATCTGCAAACAATACTATGTTACATTTCTGTTCTAGCAAGTGGGGCAGGTCATTTATATATACTAGAAAGAGAAATGGACCCAAAATGGAGCCTTGTGGAACTCCAAGCTTCACCGCTGAGCCAGCTGACTGCGTTCTATTTATGTCCACTTTTTGAATTCTTTGGCTGAGATAAGACTTAACCAGGTTAAGTGCTTTAGCTGAAAGTCCATAGTGTTGAAGTTTGCGGATAAGCGTCTCATGCTCCACGCAATCGAAGGCCTTGGAGAGGTCGCAAAATATTCCTATTGCATCTTGCGAATTTTCCCATGCATCATAAATGTACTTCATGAGACTTGCGGCTGCATCTGTTGTCGAACGGCCTTTTGTGAAACCGAATTGCTGACTGTGTAGTAGGTTGTTTACATTGAAGTGACGAAGCAGCTGGTTAAGCATGATCTTTTCAAACACTTTACTCAGCACAGGCAGCACAGATATCGGACGAAAGTTGCCAGGATCAGATGAGCTCCCAGCTTTAAACAATGGAATCACTTTGCTATATTTCATTAAGTCCGGAAACACACCATCATCAATGCACTTATTAAATATGACGGCTAGGTACGGTGCCACAATATGGATGACAGATTGCATAACTCGAACAGAAATACCCCAAAGATCCTCCGTATTCTTCAGTTTTAAAGATTTAAAAGTCTTTATAATTTCTTCAGAGTTAGTATGTTGAAAATCAAAATTCAGACGTTTATCCTTCGCAATTTCATTTAGATAAGAACTAGCCAGCACAGTGGAAGACTTTAGATCGCGAGTCGTATTTACAGCAATATCTGAGAAAAAATTTTCAAAAGCACCCGCCACTTCTAAATCTGAAGTCAATATTCTATCATCCACTTTTAATTGGAATTGACAATTACGGGGCTTAGATTTACCTGTTTCTGAATTTATTACATTCCATACAGCTTTTACTTTATTTTCAGCGGATTTAACTTTATTACTAAGATAATCAGCCTTGGCAGCAATACATACTTTTTTAAATAATTTGGAATATTTTCTAACGTAGTCTATAAAGGAGGGGTCTTGACTGTGACTTTTCATTTCATAAAGTTCGTAAAGCCTAGTTCTACTCTTATGTATTCCCACCGTGGCCCAGTCACTAAACTTTGCCTTGTTACCGTTTCTCATTTTAGTTCTTAATGTGAAAACTTTTTCGAACTCTCGATTAATTACTGTAGACAGGTTCTTATATAGGACGTTAGGATCACTTCCCTCCATGTAAGGCTCAGGAACGCTGTTGATAATATTTTCCTTGAATTTTTCTACACGGGCTTCTGTAACGGGTCTGTAGGTTATTACTCGATCATTTGTCTGTTTAAGTATTGTAAAACAGGCTTTTTGGCCGCTGTGATCGGAATTAAAACAGTTTATTATTTCCTTGTCCATAGCATCACACTTGCAGAAAATATTATCTAAACATGTAGCTGTGTTAGCCGTCACTCTCGTTGGTTCCTCAAAAAGATGAAACAAGTTAAATGATTTAAATAAATTCAAAAGTCTTCCAGAATATCTATTTGCCGAGTCTAGTAAATTCACATTAAAATCTCCACATACGATGACAGATTTACTACTAGCAAAAACTTGTTTCAAAGCATCTTCCATCACGGGTTCGAACTGACAAAAGTCTGAGGACGGCGGCCTATATACACATAATATGATGTGATTCTCTAATTCAACACACGAAATTTCAATAACTCGTTCAATGGACAGCTGAACTACATTTTTTAGTTCTTTGCTCTTGTAATCGTCCTTAACAATAATCATAGAGCCTCCATGTATAGCCGATTTTCTAGTAAAGGAGCTGGCGATTCTATAATTACAAATATTCAATAATAGTTCATGTTGTTTTAACCAGTGCTCAGTAATACACATTACTCCTACATTTAACGCATCTAGGAATAAACCGATTTCAGTTATTTTGCTGGAGAAGCCTTGTATATTTTGATGAATCAAAATAAAACTACGTTGCTCCTCCGCTGTCTCACGCGTTAGTTTAAAGACTGGCGGCCCGCGGGCGGCGCGCGCGCGGCGTGTCCGGCCCCGCTGCCGTCGTCCGCTACGTACCTAGGTTCGATATTAAATGCTAATAACTTTGCTGTGGCTACTTTACACTTTTTCGACAAAAACAATTTCAATTCATTTAATTTAATTTTTTTTACAAATTTATTAGTGTCAAAGAATTGATATTTATTATTATAACAAGTTACATTATACAACATAGCATTCCACTTAGATATTGTAACATTGCGCTCATAAGACAAATAACTAGAATATGGGAAAGCACATAAAATAATCTTATAGATGCCGCGCTGCTCCACAGCTGACAGTGCACGAAGCAAATCTTCAAAGCCAGATTTCTTTATGCGTAGACTGTTACCCAGCATGATGATCAACGTGGTTGAAGTGTCAAATTTGTCTTTAAACAATCGATCGGCAAACTGCTGGAGACTAGCACCGCGTAGGCAGTAGTTTACGACCCTTTGCTCCAGGAGCTGGTTGAGTATGGGTCCAAAACCCACGCCAATCTCGTCAGAGTACATGACAGTATTGACGGTAGGTAGCGTGCCTGAGTTTGCCATTGCAACCGGAGGAGTGCTTCGTGCAGCGGGCGGCGGGCTTGCGGTTGGCTCGGGGCGCGCGGGCGGCGGGTTGCTCGCAGGCGGCGGCGCTCCGACAGCCGGGGGGAGTGCGCGGGTGGCGGGGGGCTCGCGGGCGGCGGGGAGCGCTGTGGCGGCGCGGGGCTCGCGAGCGGCGGGGGCCGCTCTGGCGGCGCGGGGCTCACGGGCGGCGCGGGGCTCGAGGGCGGCGGGGCCGCTCCGGCGGCGCGGGGCTCGCAGGCGACGGGGCCGCGCGGGCGACGCAAGGCTGGCGAGCGGCGGGGCCGCTCTGGGTGCACGGGGCTGGCGGGCGACGGGGACCGCCACACCGGCGCTCGGGGCCCGATGAGGTGGCTTTGTGCAGGCGAAGTTTCATGCGAACAAACACACATATGATTATTAATAAAAGAGTCAAAGCGTTCTTCATTATAGCGACACATGTTAACTAACTGTGTAGCAGCACTGACATGCGCACTAATTTCACGCTTGCTGCTTTCATATTTAGCGCTTATATCTCTAAGTGATTCTTCTAACCTACTGATTTTTGACAGTAAGGTCTTTGTCATACTGTCATGTAAAGAGTCTCGTGCTTCTAATTCACTCTGAGTTGATTTAAGTTTATTTATTATCACACTGCGCTCTTTAATTAAATGTACATTTTTTTGTAAACCATGTTTAGCATTTATATATTTCTGTGTGCGAAGTTTATAATAGCACCCAAGGTATTTAGTGGAGAAGCACATTTTTTGGTCGACTAAAGCACCTAAACTTGGATAATAATGTGCTCAGCTGGAAATGTCTCGTAGGTTTATTATATATTTCACTTCGTCATCCTTTTTTTCGAAAGTCTGAATCAAAAGTAGAAGTATTAATGGTTATGACGAGTGTTTATATTTAGAAGTTGATAATGTGGGTAAGCCGTGGTGGCCTAGTGGTTTGATCTATCGCCTCTCAAGCAGAGGATCGTGGGTTTAAGCCCCGGCTCACACCTCAGAGTTTTTCTAAAATTCATGTGCGAAATTTACATTAGAAATTTGTTCCCAATCTGCACTGGGCCCGCCTGGGGACTATGGCCCAAGCTCTCTCAGTCTGAGAGAAGGCCTGTGACCAGCTGTGGGACGTCTAGGTATAGGCTGGGATGTGTGTGGATGAGATGTAGGTGAAGTTCTTCTGGGCATATCCATTATTAACTAATATTGTTAATTCAGGATGTGAGAATGAAATGTATTCGCTGCCATGTGGCTGCTAAAACCAAACTATGTCTTAAAAATACAGAATCAATTCAGAAATTAAAATATAATGAACATAATAAACAAATTTTTAGAAACGTCATTAGTTTAAAAAAAAGCATTCTGCCCTTATGCCAATTATGTGGAGGAGCAGATCAGTGAGGAGCAGGCAAAAAGCAGGGTAACCTGGAGGTAATTGCGTCTCGAATTTAATTCAAACGCGCGTCAAATCTGTTCTAAATAAGTGGATTAGTATGGAGACCCTCGTCATGGACCAATATCCCTGAGTAAGGGGTGGCCACACTGCCGGGACTTGGTGGGACAGTCTTTAAAAATAATAGAATTTAAACATAATGACTTCATACTTATTTTTGCGTACAGTCAAAGTCGACCTTATTATTTATTTATTTATTCTGGAGAACCATCAGCTTATAACAAACAGATTAAAAATAGCAATAGATACAGCAAGCCAATTACAGGTTCTCGCCGGTAACAGCAGTGCACAAATAATAGCAGTATGGCCGCACAGAGTTTATTTGGGCACAATGAAAAAATAATAAAAATGCTTTTAACATCAATACAAGTACCTACTAATGAAGGTCTCGTTAGATCACTTTACCAGAATCGTTATTTTCTAGTAGCAAAATTTCCATTCTCATTTTTTTCCAAATGCTTTTTCCCCAACATGCTTTTTTACTGAATCTTATTTTCATAATTGCGTTTTTTCCCAATTTAAATCGAAACAGAGACATAGGTAGGCTTAGGTCATGTTAAGTTTGCATTGGCTTGAAGGACCAAAACTACACAAAAGTAGGAGCTCCGCGTGAGCGGAGCTCCGTCGACGTAGTGTCCGTATCAATTCTGATTGGAAAGAAACGCTACTGTGAAAATAAGCTTCAGTAAAAAACCATAGTGGGAAAAAAGCATTGGGGAAAAAATGCTTAGCTTAAATTGATCTAACAAGCAATCGTGATCAGTGTTCATCATTTCATTCATTTCAGTTCAACGGGCCGTAGCGTGGTGAACAGTGGTGTTGTTCTACAATTCCACCCTAATGACCGAGAGTTGCAAACTATCCAGAGTTTATCTTCAGGCATGGCCCCACTACGCTTAAGGGTAAGAATCTGTCTTGAAATTTATTTTGGTCGAAATAGCGGAACACGTCGTCACGTAGGCTGAGCTGAACCCCAGACATGTTCCCTCAATGCGGGATAATTCCGCACATTCCGCGCTTACTCAATAAAAAACATTTTATCTGCGAATCTGGCTCTTATTGGATGTGGCGGCTCTATAATTAGAAAGGCTTCGAGTGGAGTTTACGGATGAGATTGTGGAATAATGTTGTGGAAATTGATACTTGGTTTTTATCACAGAACAAGCACTAAGAAGAATCTATCACGCGAGCCAAAAATGCAGCCTGACGTAATGGCTAAAAAGCTATAGAATTCTGTCAGCTTATAGTCTGTAAAGAATTGCTCATAAACTGGAACATTGTAGAAATAATCCTCCTAATAATCAAAAAACCCGAGTGTGTTAAAAATATAAAAGAAAAACAAATCTACCTAGCAGACGAGCAATCTAGTCTGTAAAGTACTTAACTTAAAATTCAACAGTCGGGATTCACTCAAAATCGTGACATGCTCAATAATTACCAGTTAATTTTATTGTTCCCTAGATTAAATGCTGCACTAAACAACAATGAAGCCACGGCCTTGTTAACAATCACTTTTTATGTTATTTGCAAACAATAAAAAAAAGTCGAAGAGGTTGTACAGTATGAAATAAAAATAAAAGAAAAGTTTGGGACGTGATAACCTAGAGAACTCAAAATTTTCTTTGCGAAAAATATAACCGTGTTTAATTATGCCTAGAAACAAATTTACAGGAAAATAAAATAAGACTCACCAAAATAAATTACATATCGTCGATACATTCTTGATCTGGTTTGTTTCTGGACCCAAAATACTTCTGCTCGAGTAGGCACGCCTAGCCTGTTTAATCGGCTACCCGATTTTCATATGCAATAAATAAATTACGGGAAACGAAGGGAAACGGGCCTGTAGATGTAGACCGAGCACAGAGCTGGCATTTGCGCGACAGATGCTTATTCGAACAAACATGTAGGCTGTAATCTTGACTAATGCCGCCATCTCTCACGCCGGTTAACCTTCACTCTGTTACAATTCACTCCAGATTAACGCAATGATGCTTTTAAGAGATCCCACTAAGAAGGTTTTGGTTGTTAATGAATTACACTTCCGTTTATTTTCTGCTGAGCAGAGATGAGCTGTTTAATCTACTCTCTAAGATTGGCAACTGGAGCGTTTGCAGGCTTATAGGAGTTCACTTTAAGAATGCTATTACTGCGTATGAGATCTGTTTCGATGGCGTAGGTGCTTTATGCGTATTAGGTTCTTAAGAAATAAAGAGTCAACGTCAAAGTCAAAATATCTTTATTCAATTTAGGCTATAACAAGCACTTATGAATGTCAAAAAAAAACTTCCACCGGTTCGGAACCGCTGTTGAGAAGAATCCGGCAAGAAACACATATTATACAATATTATTAAATGACATATTATATACATCACAAGTATTCAACACAACTTTATTTTTAACACAGTAGGTTCGCTATTTGAAGTGATCACTAATGCGGATTGGAACACATGAAAAGAAAAACATGAATACGGGACATTTAACGTTTTTAATAAAAAAAAATACACGAAATGTTTCCCAACTCAGCATGATGTCGGCCTTGCAGCCGACGCTAGTCTTCAAACTTGACAACTCCACGTGTTCCTGAGAAAAAGGTCTTCACAGACAGACGGACAACAAAGTGATCCTATAATGGTTCCGTTTTTCCTTTTTTAGGTACGGAACCCTAAAAATCAGACATAATTTAAAATATAGTACCCGGCGATAAAGATGCACATGTATCGGTCTTTGGAAAGAGATAATTGGCTGTTTACGACGATTTCCGAACACTGGCGACCGCTCATCAATCATCGTACTATTAATTGACGTTTTATATCAAATAAACTCTCCAGTTTATGGACTTGATTAGTTTACGTGATATATAATTAAATAAATAAATAAATAAATATCACGGGACAATTCACACCAATTGACCTAGTCCCAAAGTAAGCTTAGCAAAGCTTGTGTTATGGATAAATATAATTATATAGATAGATACATACTTAAATACATAGTAAACACCCAAGACCCGAGAACAAACATTCGTATTTTTCATACAAATATCTGCCCCAACACGGGAATCGAACCCGGGACCTCAAGCTTCGTAGTCAGGTTCTCTAACCACTAGGCCATCTGGTCGTCAAATATGTATATATAATATTTTTTTTTACCGTACAACGACAAAACCTACTAGACACTGACCAAATTGTCCTCCAATGGATATCAATAGCCATGTTTTTCTAAAAAGCAAACAATTAGTTTAAGTAAAATTAATGACATGTAAACTTCGGACATCTAAATGTAGAGCTGTTACAACTACTAGAAAAAGGATAGTTCCCCCTGTTTCCTAAAGATGCCATCGTACAATTTAAAGTTGGGGTGCGGTGATTTCGACAACTCTATATTAGGTATTATTTTCATCTAAATGCGTCCGTACTCTATCGCACCTGTATAACGACTGTCAAACGTCGCATAAGTAGTGTGCGACAACGCTCGACGAAGCCGAAATTAGCCGAGTCTCTTTCTAAAGACCGACGTGCAATCTTTAACGCTGGGTATTGTAATTATATAGCGAGGTAGATTTTCTTTTGTTTAAAGAACAGCTCCAGAGTTTACATGAACATTATACAGCATACACTTCATTATTCAGCGTTATAAGCAAATGCAACCAGGGCAGCGTGTAGCGGGGCGAATAAATTACATTAAATTAGTACACATATGCACCAAAACTTTATATAGTTACCTGAAAACTAAGTAAGAAACATTGTTTCTATCATTTTAGTCTCTTTCTTAGTTTCCCATTGCAACATTGGAACTAAGACGAAATGAACTTTAATTAATTTTATTCAGGTGTACACATGAAAAAGAAAGGAGTAAATAACAATTAAATTAAAATACAATAAACCTTAAGGTAAAATATGTAAGTACATAAAACAAAAAAAAGCAAGAAAAGAAGTAAAACTAATTAAAAAAAAGCCACAGTGAAATTGATTATGAAAAGATTCCACCTTTGTACGCAATTTAGTTTCCTTGACTGTACCGTTTTTAATTAGGCTCGCATTTTTTGGGCTTCGAATCTAACTGGTCCTTTATTAGTAACCGACTTCATTAATGTGACTCTTTAGCAAAACTACGGTTTGGCGAGTCGCAGGTTCATTGAAATTTTGGACTAGAAGTTTTGAAAAGAGCCACTCAGTTTTACAAAGTAGTTCCCGTAGTTTGAAATGAACTACAGTTTCCAATCCGTAATTTAAAAGAAGTCATTAGCCGGAAAGTTCTTTAGAAGTTTGCTGCACTTTCTGTAAACTGAGATGCAGTGGGCAATTTTGACCACAGTAGACATAACACATAAGACGTGTTTTTGTCAGTGTTAAGGGCTATAAATGACAGCTGAAGTAGTGAAAAATTCAAACTTCCAAACATAGCAAACTAAGGATCCAGTTATTAAATAAGTTTCTATGAATTTTTACATAAAAATAAAAATAAAAAAACATATAAAATTAACTAAAACGGGCTTCCTCATCCAAAGGCAGCGCAGCGCGGGGCATTGTGCCTAAGACGCTAGCGGCGTTGCCTCGTTGCACTGCAAGGCTCAGTCTTTGGGCGAAGAAAAAGCCTGCTCTTTGGTCGCCAGATATGCCGATTAGTTTGTCCGACACTTCTTTTATAATTTTTTTTTGTGTCTGACGACCAAGGCCCAAAGGTTTCGACCGCAAGTGCCGCAAAAAAGTAGTTGTCCTTAAGAAAGGCAGTTTCTATTAGTAAAATCGTTTTTAATACAGGAATTTTTACTGACTATACGTTTTGTTGATTGCACCTATATTGTCATCCAACTTATATATATGTTTACCAAATATCAAGTCAATTTGACTATTGACTGCTGAAAGTGAGTCATATTGAACTTGCAAGACTTAACCCAAAGAAAAATCAAGGACAACAAATACTGCAAGTTAAATAAAAGTGTGTTTAAAGTGTTTCCATACAAAATGGGATATCAAAATCTAGGGTGCTTCAAGTTGTTCAAGAAACTAGAAATTTGGTATGATGGTTCTTATGGCACAACCAATAAAAACATAAAAATTATACCTGTAGGGGGGACATTTACAAAATAATCAGCAACAAGCAGCAGCAGCAGTTGCAGGTGGTAGGCCCTTGTGCAAAGTCAGCCCGGATTGCTTACACCATCTTGCTCGCTAATCCTGCCGTGAAGCAGCAGTGCTTGCACTGTTGTGTTTCGGTGTGGAGAGTAAGACAGCCGGTGAAATTACTGGCACGTGAGGTATCCCATCTTAGGCCTCTAGGTTGGCAACGCAACTGCAATCCCCCTGGTGTTGCAAGTGTCTATGGGCGGTGGTGATCTCTTACCATCAGGAGACCCATTTGCTCGTTTTCCATCCAGCCAAATAAAAAAATAAAAACAACCAATAAAAACATATAAAAATTATACCTGTTGGGGGGACATTTACAAAATAATCAGCAACAAGTAGCAGCAGCAGTTGCAGGTGGTAGGACCTCGTGCAAGGTCAGCCCAGATTGCTTACACCATCTTGCTCGCTAATCCTGCCGTGAAGCAGCAGTGCTTGCACTGTTGTGTTTCGGTTTGGAGAGTAAGTCAGCCGGTGAAACTACTTGCACTTGAGTTATCCCATCTTAGGCCTCTAGGTTGGCAACGCAACTGCAATCCCCCTGGTGTTGCAAGTGTCTATGGGCGGTGGTGATTTTTTACAATCAGAAGACCCAATTGCTCGTTTGCCATCCAGTCGAATAAAAAAATAATAAAAAAACGGAGCAGATTGGGGCAGATATTTGTATGAATAATATAGTACGAATGTTTGTTCTCGGGTCTCAGGTGTTATATGTATTTAAGTATGTATTTATCTATATAACCTCCTAACATGAACATCAAACTTTATATCATTTATGATAGAGTTTGAAGTTCAAATTACAATAAGTCCTTTATAAAGGACTCTGGGCGTTAGGAGGTTAAGTACGTTGCCCGTTGCCTAGTACCCATAGTACAAGCTTTGCTTACTTTGGGACTAGGTTAATTGGTCTCAAGAAGTGTCTCGTAATATTTATTTATTTATTTTATTTATTAACTAGAAAAATCTTTGAGACCCAATTCGTATATAGAACTATTGACACAGGTAAGTTCGTAAAGAGCCCGATATCGTAATTACACTTGACCGGTATTTTTTATTTTGTTCCCACAGACAAAACAGGCAAACAGTTTCTAACTAAGCCGGGTCGACAGCACAAGAACATAATTGCTGCCAAACAAGTATATTGCGCTACACAATAAAATTCCAAGAAACATTGCTTTATTTTATTAATTAGGTAACTTGAGATTTGTAATGAATTTTCGCTTTTATTCCCTTGACAACTGCCTTAATATTATAGGGCACTTGACACGCGTCTGTCAAAAAGAGTTTTCTCATTACATTTGTTTCCGTACGGTAACTGTGACGTAACTGTGTACTGTGATAAACTGTGATTAAATAAAGTTACGAAAGTCACTGAATTTGTCTTCCCATATTTATTACAGTTGCGCGTGTACCGGGACGCTGCGCGCGCTGCTCATTCAATGTTAATAGTTTGTTGTATCTCTAGTGCACAATGGGTGGAGTTTTTTTAATTCAATGCTCCTGTGTACTTACAGTGAATAATAGTTACTTCAGTTGCAGGCCGACTGCGTTCCGGCCGTGGTAAGACCGCAAAGTAACCACCGATTGCCCATTGTCAATAATTATAGAGTTTCTCAGCACCACTTTTAAAATACACACACATATACACACACACACACACATCATACTAGAGATCATAGTCTTGTGGACTCACTAACAATACTTGTTGCCTGTGTTAGTTTTAACTGTTTTAAGTATGATTCGCTGACTATGACTGTATTTCTGTGGACATCTGTTATTGGCTTTCTGTTTAGTACCTAAGTCCTATTATAATGTACTGTATTGCTGTTGATGCCCCAAATAAATAAAATAAAATAAAAATAACCTTTGCTTAAACAAATTTTGCGTTTGATTTTAAGTTTTTTACACAGACTTGTGTACAAAGCGATCATGCTTAATGTAAGCAACAATTTATGAAATAACGTTCTAAAATTAGCATACTTATTCAATGAAAGGACCTTGCAAATATTTAAGTACTCAATACCACCATTAACTGTCACAGCTTTAATCTGGCACTCAAGAATATCATAAAAACAATATTAGTGCACCTAAATAATGAACAAAGCCCAATAAAATTGCCTAAATCGGAGCTCATTCCCAAGGCAGCGCTCTAATTTGTGTAATTATTTTATTTCGCTCGTTTTGATTCAATGTTAAATTTAATTGTGCCGACCTAAATACCTACCCGGCAGCAGTGACAGCCCGAGAGGGTGCACTAAGTTTATTATACAAATATAACTCCCATAGTTACACAAATCCCCTCTGTTATATTACCCTCTCAAAGAGAAATGAGGAGTCCTTATAATAGGATCATATTTCCCGCTCTACTTTGAAACCATTTTTTTTCTCAAACAAACTTTGAGTTGACTGATGTAATGATGAAAGTTGAAATTCTTTATAATAAGTATCACTCATTGCTGAAATTTGCTTTGCTTTACTGAATATTTTAATTCTGTTGGAATCATATTTACAAAAATGTCATGTGGTTGCCTAGTGGTTTAACCAAAATCTAGTGGGCTCGTACTTTTGAGTTTCTCAGACATTTACCATAAGCTCTACGGTGAACGAAATCACCGTGAGGAAACTTGCACACACCTGCAGAAATTCCATGTAAAAACACCTGAGAAATTCAATGATGTGTGTGAAGTTTCCAATTCGCGCTGAGCCCGTATGGGAACTATGGCTCTAGCTCTCTTTTCTGGGAGAACGCCTGTGCCCTCAGCATTGGAAGTATAACGATACTAATACCATCTACCGGTACTGCGCCTGTCATAAAAACTTTCATTGATAAGGTTAGCAGAATGCATACTCAAATATCACAACTAAAGCGTGTCGAAGCAGCCCTTACAGATTAGATTGCAGATCAATCACCACCTTCTTTTTCACCGTTTATTGGATTAATACGACATGAACTCTCTCAATCATCGTCTCTTCATCTTCAGGACTCGATCGATAAACGGCGAAGTTTGAAAATCTATACCTTACACAAGTAATGCAATGGATTCGTTGACCGGCCGTTTGCTCCGCTCCGGCTTATGTACGTATGAGCGGTCGTTTGCGCAAGCTATTCATTGCTAGCTGTGGTTTATTGGCGCTGGCCGCTGGCGCATAAAAGCAAAATAAGTTTTTGATGCAAAATATTTTTTTACCACATATTATTTATATCTTCATTTATTTATTGTATACGTTATGTAAAAATATTGAGATTTTAAGTACAATTAGATCGGTCCATGACGCCCCAGGGCACACAATATCAATTTGATTTAATTTATATATATTACGTTAATGTGATAAAGCATTCAACATCTATTTATACGAAATTATGCTAAGTAAATTACACTATAGTCATGCATTATAATGATTGAATTTATTTATCTTATTTCATGTCGACGAGTTATTAAAGGATAAGATTATTAAAACTACAAGTATAACGCGCCGAATTATACCGTCTCACTCGCGCGCGCTCGTCCGTAGTTTCAGAAATCATCGCAAGGTGGCGCGCGGCTCGCCGCCACGCGCCGCTCGGGACGCGCGGGAATGAATGACAGTTCGCTATAGCTCGCATGGCGACTCGTTGCCCTTTCGCCGCGAATATATTTACCTCCGTCTTATGTGGCCCTCATTTCCTTAATTTTCATGTGTTATTGTGTGTATCGATGCCTCTTATATATAATTGTGACTGTTGTGTAATGTTTTCGTGAATAAACGTGTTACCAACCGTTATACTGGCTGCCCAACTAGAGGCTGAACTGTACCTACGATTTCATCGCTCGCTAGCCGCGTAATTGTACCTATTTACATCGACACTACAGTAAAAAGGAGTGTGCCGTGCCTATTCATCATTTACCATGTCGGTAAACACACGGAGTAAGGCGAAAGCCGTCAGCAACGAAGACGAAAATGACCCCGATAGCTACGACGACGCGGAGGAGCCGCGCGCCTCAAGCGCCGCCGCCGCTGCCGCCGCCGCCGCTGCCGCCGCCGTCGCGCCGCCCGGCCACGCCAGGCCCGCCGTCAACACGGAGACCTTTCTGGCCGGGATCATGGAGTCCTTCGCCAGGATGCAAGCCGAAACCAACCGGACCCTGGTGGAAACCCTGCGAACTCTGCCCCTCAACGGCAACGGCCCCTGGAGCCCGCCGTCCGCCGCGGCGACGCCGCCGCCCGACGGCCGCGCGCCCAGCAGCCTCTCGGGCGCCGCCGCCGGGGGCAACTTCTCCAAGTGCACCGCGCGCTTCGACGGGAGGTCGCGCGACGCGGAGGCGCTGGAGGCGTTCATCGACGCCGTGCAGGTGTACAAGGAGTGCGCGGCGGTGAGCGACGAGCACGCGCTTCGCGGGCTGCCGCTGCTGCTGGAGGGCGACGCGGCCGTGTGGTGGCGCGGCGCGCGCGCTGGCGCCGCCAGCTGGCCCGCCGCCGTGGCGCGCCTGCGCTCCATGTACGGCGTCCAACAACCGGCTCATAAGGTTTTACGTGAAATCTTTGCCGCCGAGCAAAAGGACAGCGAGAGAGCCGAAGTTTTTGTGTGTAAAGTGCGTTCGCTTTTGACCAAATTACCGTACGAGGTACCTACGTGTATGCAGATAGACATTATTTACGGCCTGTTGCATCGACGTGTTAGGAAACGGTTACCCAGAGATAGCATTGTCAATGTTGACAATTTTGTAGAAAAAGCGAGGGCCATAGAAGATGCGATTTCCGAAGTAAAAGTAAGTAACTACTCCCTGATCTCGAACGACGCGAACTCGACAACGAGCCGCTCTTTGCGATCGGGCGAGCCGCCGCGCGATTTCCGAGAAACTGCGGCCGAGCGCAGCGCTACTACCGGTCCGCACGGTACCACTGGTTCGAAACTCACCTCAAACTCGAACGAAAACTTGAAACGCGATAAGCGCGTTCGGTGTTCGTATTGTAAGTTTTATGGTCATGTCGTAGCCGATTGTCGTAATTTACAAAGTAAAGAGAGTAAACAGCGTACCGTACACGCCGATTCCGACGGTTTAGTCTCTAATACGGGCCCTAGCCCGATACGTTGTTACGGATGCGGCAAACCGGGTGTGGTTAAATCGAAGTGTGAGAATTGTAGTAGTAAGAGCGCGCCCGCGAAGTCGTATGATTTTAATGTCGTAACGGGTAATGACGTCGCGGATGTATCTCAGAAGACGGATACGTCTCACCCTACAGTGTCCATCACTATTGCGGACAGGGTAGGCGTTGCGATACTCGACACGGGAGCTACATGTAGTGTTGCTGGTTCCTTGTTGTACTCTATATTACGATCCGACGGGATACAATTCCATGAGGCGGAGCGCACCATTGGGCTTGCGGACGGTTCCCGCCAGCAAAAGATAGTGGAAATCGCGACGGTACCGGTATTATTAGAAGGTAGGCAGGTAACTACTGAGTTCGTGATGTTCCCTGGGGAAAACACTCGAACATTATTGGGTCGAGACTTTATTAGCAATGCTGGCCTCACATTGGTCTTGGACCAGGACTCGTGGTTTTTTTCAGACAGCCCCGACCACATATTCCCCTTTGTGCGATCCGTTCGTCTGAAGGACACGGAGCTGTTGCGAGCCGATGTCTCCGACGTCACCCTGCGCGACGACGAAGGAACAGAGCTACCACTAGAGCACAGGGACGCACTCAACACCTTCTTGCGTAGCAGAGCCGCACAGTTTGCTGCCGAGGGACCTCCTACGGACTTCGCCGTCCACAAGATCAGGGTGAGTGAAAATCAGGAGCCGCTCGCTTCACCACCCTACAGGTTGTCGCCGTTGAAGAAAGAGGCTTTAGAGAAGGAGCTGCAAAAGCTACTTAGCTCCGATGTCATCGAGGAGTGTGAGTCCCCGTGGGCCTCCAACGTCGTGCTGGTCAAGAAGAAGGATGGGAGTTTCAGGCTTTGCGTCGATTACCGCAAGGTCAACGCGGTTACAGAGCCTGACCGCTACCCGCTCCCCAGGATCGAAGACGTGCTCCACGCCGCAAAGACTTCTAAGTACATGACCACACTTGACCTGCGATCTGGTTACTTTCAGGTTAGTGTCGATCCTGATCACAGGGATCTTACCTCATTTACAACGCCTTTAGGTACGTTTCGCTTTAAGCGCATGGCTATGGGACTTCGGAATTCTGGGGCTACCTTCCAGAGATTGATCGACCGTTTTAAGTCCAACTTACCAGGTATAACTTTGGTTGCTTATTTAGATGACCTGTTGATATTGTCCGAGGAGTCGTTCGAGAAGCACCTTGCGGATTTGGAGGCTGTGTTCGATCGCCTCGCAATGTTCAACCTGCGGGTGAATCGTGAGAAGAGCCACTTCGCTAGGCAGTCCGTCAAGTTCCTCGGCCACGTCATCATGCCAGGTGGTATTCATGTAGACCCTGATAAGACCTCTGCTATCGCTGACATGCCTCCACCTCAGAACGTGAAACACCTGAAGTGTTTTCTGCAAACCTCGAGTTGGTTCAGACGCTTCATACCGGATTATGCTAAGATCGCGGCTCCGTTGACTACCTTGCTGAAAAAGGTAAGCACCTGGAGATGGGGACCCGAACAGCAAGGTGCGTTTGATACTATTAAATCTCTCCTCGTGTCAGCGCCAATCCTCCGCCAAGCCGATGAGACGAAGCCGTTCGTCCTCCGGACCGATAGCAGTGGATATGCTCTTGGGGCGGTTTTGCTTCAGGGGAGGGAGTTGACGAGCGGCCCGTCGAGTACGCTAGCCGTCTCCTTACAGCCGCTGAGAAGAATTACAACACGACGGAGCGAGAAGCGCTGGCCGTCGTGTGGGCAGTGTCGAAGTTTCGAGGATACATCGATGGAGCGGACGTGGTGGTGAAGTCTGATCATCAACCCCTCAGGTGGCTTATGAGTCTAAAGTCACCGAGCGGTCGGTTAGCCAGGTGGGCGCTTACTCTGCAGGAATACAATTTGAAGATAGAGTACACACCGGGTAAGGCGAACGTGATTGCGGACACACTATCACGCCCAACATGTATTCCAGGTACGGATTGCGACCTGTGTTTGACCGTGGTGGATATGCCCTCTCGCAGCGCAAAGGACGTTCGCGAGAACCAGCTAAAAGACCCCGAAGTAAGTAAGATCATCGAGGCGATGGAATCCGACGATCCATTTAGGGGGAGACCCTGGTCTGACCGTGGCTACACCCTATCCGACGGCATCTTGTACAGGTACGACCTAGAAGGGGACGACAGTGAAGAGGCTCACCTGGTAGTGCCAGAGCACGAGCGTGCCGCTGTCTTATCCGGCTTCCACGATGCACCTACAGCGGGTCATTTTGGAGTCGAGCGTACACTGAGCCGTATTCGGTCACGATTTTATTGGCCTGGTATGCGATCGTATGTAAGTAACTATATTAAGGGATGTCTGCCGTGTCAGCGTTATAAAGTAGATACCAGGAAGCCCGCGGGTTTGCTCCAAACACCCGCTATGTCCAAACGATTTGAGGTAGTATCAGTAGACCTCTTTGGTCCATTAGTCGAAACGCCACGCCGCAACAAGTGGATTTTGATAGTGGAGGATGTCTGTTCGCGCTGGGTCGAACTTTTTCCACTAGAAACTGCGACAAGCTTCGAGTGTGCCAAGACCCTCATAAATGAGGTATTTTTCAGGTATGGAGTTCCTCGCCGCCTCCTCAGTGATAACGGCGTGCAGTTCGTGAGCGAGGTCATGCAGCAGGTCTGCCACGTACTCGGTATCGACCAAATCCTCACGCCCTTCTATCACCCCGAGGCGAATCCGATTGAGAGGAAAAACAGGGACCTCAAGCCTCAGCTGGCCATCCTTGTCGGGCAGGACCACGCGACGTGGGATTCGCACCTCGCCGCAGTCAGGTATGCCATGAACTCGGCTATCACTGCGAGCACCGGATTTTCCCCAGCGTACCTCACCTTTGGCAGGGAACTGCGCGCTCCGTCCGATGCCGCCACTGACTTGCGAGCCATCGTGGAGACTGATAACTTTATCCCGAACATAACTCCCCACTTGAAACAGATGAGTATGGCTCTGGCGGAAGCTCGGGACATTCACGAGAGGGCTCAGGCGATCCAAAAGAAGTACGCGGACGAAGGACGTCGCCCGCCTCCGGATTATAAGGTAGGTGATTTGGTACTCCTTAAGACCCAAGGGCTTAATGACACGGGTCCTGGCCAGACATCTAAATTTATCCCACGCCGAGACGGGCCTTATCGAGTCTCATCCGTAGTTAGCCCTACGACCTACGTTTTGGAGAACATCCAAGATGGGACTAACATAGGGAAGTATCACGCCTCTCAGCTTACCCCTTTCGTGGGCCCCATCGAAGCCCCGGTTAGGTCTAAGCGACGTCGCGGTAGACCTCGCAGATACTTGCAGGAATCCTAGTCCGATTGCGGGCCGCTTATTCGGACTAGAGGGGGAGGATATAACGCGCCGAATTATACCCGTCTCACTCGCGCGCGCTCGTCCGTAGTTTCAGAAATCATCGCAAGGTGGCGCGCGGCTCGCCGCCACGCGCCGCTCGGGACGCGCGGGAATGAATGACAGTTCGCTATAGCTCGCATGGCGACTCGTTGCCCTTTCGCCGCGAATATATTTACCTCCGTCTTATGTGGCCCTCATTTCCTTAATTTTCATGTGCTATTGTGTGTATCGATGCCTCTTATATATAATTGTGACTGTTGTGTAATGTTTTCATGAATAAACGTGTTACCAACCGTTATATAAATATATTATTAAAACATATCAATGTCAATAGTATTAAGTCAAAGTGAGAAATTATTAAATACGTCAATTATTAATATTAAGTTTAATTTCATTTTAATCATTTAATGTTTCATCGTTCAAGAACTCGTCGATAGAATAGTAACATTTAGCATTAATTTGTTTAAAAAAATCTAAAATATGGTTCCTATCGAATGGGTTCTGGAATTCTATTTGTTATTTAACTGCATTTACATTGTGGGCTATTTTTAAACATTACTAAATTTGATTTTGGTAACAACGGTTTATTTTTCTATGTATACCTACCGTGCCCTAGTTGTATTTGTGTCTATTTTAGGCTTAAGTAGATCGAGGTGTTTACGCACAAACAATGCCGCTTCTACTCGTAATATGTAGATTGAGGTTAGGGTTAACAGCTCTGGTACACGGATATTAGCTAGTATGCGAATGCACTTTTCTTGTTTGATGAGATGAATAACTGATCGGATTCGGAACAGTTTCCCATAGTACGACGCCGTATTGTAGCCATGCGAACGTGTACGCGTAATAAGCAGATAGTGCATAATCAAAATCCGTAATTTCGCATGTGAAATCCGACAAAATTAGATGTGCGAGGCCGGACCTGAACCCAAGATACACTGCATGAGAGGCCATAGGTCAAAACTCTAGTCTACCAAGGCTACTATGCCACCATTTGCTTGTATAATTTTGATTGATATTTTTCATGGTTTGAACACACAAAAAGCTTTGTTTAATTTGTAGTTTTGACGCGTCCTTTTATTTTCTATTTTGCCTCTTTAAAGTATTCGTAACTAAATATGAAAGAGGTTTGCTAGTAAGTACCTACTGTAGGACACGACTGGCTGCCTACATGATGTGTGTTCGAAAGAATGTAAATTTAAATATATGTATGACATAAAATAGAGTTTGGGCAGTCGGTCTAGAACTATCGACACATGTCCCATGCCTGCTATACGGCCACATCTCAAAATTTTGATTTTTTTGGATTATTGCAGATTCGTATTCAGAATTGTTTAATTTACGACCTTATTTCGAGAGCCATAGCAAAAAGTGTCCTTAAGAGCCTTTTTTTCACAAGTGGTCTTATGCATCTGACCAATAATTGTCAGTTGATTCCCTGAAAGATAGCCACTTGCCAGTCAGTTCCCACCATAGATGGTTCCTACGAAAAACGACGGATTTTTGGAGTTGTGGCTGTATAGCATACATTTATAATCAAGTTTTCGAGTTGCGTCCTAAAGAAAAAGAGTTTGTTAGAGTGTTATTACCATGAATTCCATTAAAATATAAGCGAAATAAACGTCATTTGACTGTGCCACAACAGTAAGTAAGTATTACACTTATTATTATAAAAATCGTCAAGCCGCCACCGAAACTCACGCATTACAGCAGGATAATAAAGAAAACTCAACTTTTTTTTGTTACCTGCTTACCTGTGCGGTTAAAACTAAATATGGCTTTTTAGTGAGTCTGATAAATGCACAAAAATACCAAAGGCTTTAAGTAATCGTTTTTACCGGACTGACGAAAGAATATGAGCTTTGACCTTTTTATTTAAGAGTGTGTTGTGTAGTGTATGTATTTAATTTTTTTGTTTGTATTTATATTTTATTGTCACCATTGTCCGTTAATTCTTGTTCAATTTCGGACGCATATCAAAATTTTAACAAAATGCTTCTGCAATACGGCCACAACTCTAAATACTTGTATTAAAGGTTTTTTATCTTAAAAAATATACAAGATTTTTAAAAAGTGAATCATTCGTGAAAAGCCTAATATCATCCCGAGAAATACAAGCTAAATTTGAAATGCATTGACTCAAAACTAGAGGAGTAAGATCCATTTTACTACCACGGACTAAGCTGCCAAAACTTTAAAACGCGATTTCTGAAAAAATGATTTTTGAGATATGGCCGTATAGCAGGCATGGGACGAATGTAATGTATTTATTGCTGAAGTTCAAATAAAATAACGTAAAAGTTGAAGTGTTTATTCTTTAAGTAGGGCTTTTGTAGTATTGTGGACCGTCTGTCCATAACACTACCTACTCTTTGGTTAAAGGAATACTTTCAATAAAGTTCTCAGCCATTACATAACGAGCTCTGCAAAGGGCTAATGACTGAATAAGTAATTCTTTTATTAACCCAAGCGTTTGGCTTTGAGATTGAAATTAGACCCCCGATGGAAGATCCTAATTTGGACATCGTTTCTTTCAGTTTTTATGACCCATCTTTTTATATAAAGCTTAGAAGACGAACTTCCTTCCTTACTTGTGATAAAAATTGGCTCAAGTGTCTATTTGGAAAAATTCAAAATACATAAAGTAAAAAAAATGAACGAAATACGTAACGGTAAGTTGATTGTATAATTTTTGTTGAAACCCATTAAGATTAATTTTTTTCAGCTGGGCTTAGGTAAGGTTAAGTGTATTTTATAAGAATGCAAAGTTGGTATAAATAAGTGCATTACTCGTATATCTAATGACCCGTACCCGTCGCCATTATTGTTATTTACTTATACATTATTGTCACTAAAGAGTCCGAATTACAATTAAAGCAATCGTCACTCTTTTGCTGCAACAGCCTTCTATTCTGAAAGTAATGTGTCAAAAGCTTCGTTATTAAATTATGTTTAAACCTGCCTTTGTACAAATTAGTTACTGCACCGTTAACTACAATTTACTATAATTAAATAAGTTAAGCTCACGGTGCCTAGTCTTTGTTATAGCTAATTCGTCTCGCTTCTGAATAACGCTCTTTACTTTTAGACATTAGATCAGAAAAACACAATTTATCTTTGCATCATATTAGATAATTAAATTTAATTATTGTAATTAATGAAGCCGTGGTGGCTAGTGGTTTTGTTCATCGCCTCTCTTGGCAGAGTCGTGGGTTCAAACCCCGGCTCGCACCTCTTAGATTTTCGAAAATTCTCAATGTGCGGAGTTCATTTGAAATTTACCAAAGCTTTGCGGTGAAGGAAAAAACATCGTGACAAACCGCACAAAACCTGCGAAGCATTCAATGCTATAATGTGAAAAGTTAATCCGCTCACTGGCCCGCGTTTGGAACTATGGCTAAGCCCTCTCATGTGAATAACGCTCTTTGCTTTTGCAGTGGGACGTATATAGGCTGGGATGATGATTTAGATAATTAAAAATGAAAATTTAAGCAGGTGCTATGCTAATACACTTTGCTTAGGTACGGCATAAAACAAGACGGTCGAAAAAAGCAACTAAAACTTTACCTACCTGTAGTCCTTTCAAGCATTTTGCATCAAAACTGTGACTATTCTGCCAGTTGTAAAGCAAGAGCACCCTCACTTTATTTCTATTCTTTAGTCGCATTCTAAAATCGTTTTTCATAAATTGATTTTGTCCAAAGGGTAACACACGCTATAGAATTTAACTAGGCATTTCAAGGCCCATATCCACATGGATGACGCAGCTGGTATCTATGAGACGATCTGCCTTGTATATATATAGGCTTCGTGTGACGGCATCGCATTATGGTCTCTCTTACATGCCTTGTCGTTTAAAAAACGGCTTTATGAGATAAAGTCTTTTGGGCTAGTATCTTCCATCGATAGTATTAAATTCATCAGGGTTCCGACTAACGAGGGACGTCGAAGGGCCATCCGGGCCGTTGTAACTGCCCGTAATGAGTCCGCCAGACTCTGACCAATCCAGTGGAACAAACCACTAAGTGGACTTCACGGGACATCACACTCGCGTTTAAATCGAATCAACATCACTAAATTATAACGGGCCTAAGCCTCCACTGTTGAACGAAACGACAACTCATCACTTGCATCTATGTTTGCCAACGAATCATGTTCCGGGTATAGGTTAAAGATAAACATGTTAACTAGCTATTGCTATTGAGTGAAAGTTTTAATATTCCTGCTTCGGTTATTACAACACTGTGGAGATTTAAAATACCAATTTCTAGGGCATTGATTACCTTTTTCAGTCCTTTATTGAACGTTTGGATAATTAATTAATCAAATTTTACCCTCCTATCAATATCTTTTCACTTGCTAGCTATAATCTTACATAGTCTTAAGGAAAATACTAACAAAATGTGGATCAAGTTATCTGAATTAATAAGTATTATTATTATGTTCAGACAAACTGAAGAAGATCAACACAGTCATCTAGTTTGATAAAAGTTTTTTCGCTACAAGGCGGAGTCGAAACTTCGAAATTGTTGTTATAGCAAGCGAAAGTTTAATTTTGATCCAATAAGCAATCTTTGTTGTGTACTTGCCAAGTCTACTCTTAAACCCAATTTAGGTCTGCAAAAAATGATGCAAGTTGCGTTACCTTGCGGCGCTCGAGTGACTACCACAATTTCGTTGTCTTCACTGCCTCGCAATGTAATGCAACTGGCACGATTTTTCTGACATGTCCAAACCTGGCTTAGGATACCTTAACCCTGATTGCCATCAGGTCTTTCTTTATGCAGAATACACATTTAAGATGACGCAGCGAGTTAACCACTTACTTTAACTGTTATTTCCTGTCTAAACAAGTAATATTTCTACAGTTTCACTGTTCGTACAGTTTGCTTAGGAACGCATAAAACAAGACTGAAAAGCAACGAATACTCAGATCCTTACTGTCCCTTAGAGCTTTTTTTAAAAAATCAAACTTCTGCCAGTTGTAAATCAAAAGATACGCCTTTACGCTGACATTTTCGACACCGCAAGGGAATCAAACCCACAAGGTAGGTACTTCCGTTAATCAGAATCTTGAAATTGGTGCTAAGCAATTTTTACATTATCTGTGCTATAATATGACTTATAGCACAGATAAAGTAACAATTGCGAAGCATACATTTTCAGTTACATCATATAATAAAAATATTTGTACGGAAACTTCGTTGCGCGGTCATCCACCGCTGTAAAAAAAAATGAGTTTAGACTCTGAACAACGTCCAACAAACAACAGATAAAAAACTGACGTCAACTCGCAAAATCGAAAAATCACTAAAAAATAAAATAACTTCTGTTTAACGATCGATCAAAATTATAACGGTGCTTGCCAAAAACGTGTCCGGTACACAATATATAACACACTGTGAAACCACATATTTGAGTATCAATTCGAGATAATGGGGTCGCTCCCAAACTACTTAAACATCTACTTCGATTACAACACAAACTGATTAAAGTACTTATTTCACTACAACTTTTCATAGCCAACATCAAATTTTAGATACTAAAATTTTCACATTAACTATACTTCATATATCAGACTTGTACTAATAAGAAAATACTATCAAGTTATCTCCATATAAAAATTCTTTACAAAAAAAGCAACAATTCCAAAGAATTAAACTCAGGAACGCTAATAATCTTGTTTTGCGGCCTGCGCGCACTAATTATGGCAAAAAAATGTATATTATTATTATACGAGAGCTAACTTGTACAATAAACTCCCAACTGACATCAAAGATGCCAAATCGCTACGCACATTTAAAAGATTATTTTAAAACAATACCTCTCAACTCGCCATAAATACGCGTATTTTAACATTAATAAAAAATATAATACTAAATTTCAATATAGAATATCTAAAGTAAATAAGCAAATATAATATAAATCAGTAGATACTTATACTTAAATATGAATCAAATCAATACCTGCTATAAAAATAATAAATATCAAAATAAACACATACTCAAACAAAAATAATGTACCATACATTAATAGTTCAACAAAATACATGTACAACACAATTAGACCACAAAGTCAACGTACGTACGTAGGCATTTGCTAAGACACTTCGAACTCTTTAATCTTTGTAAAACTGTTATCTTGTCAAACTGCGCTCACACCGCACAGCGCATCGCGCTCCAAGCAGAGAGCGATCGAACTTGTTTTGTGTATTTTTATAATCCTACCGCAAATTGTAACTTTTATGATTTTGCGATTGTGTTAATGTTTACGCTCGCTAGCTTAGATTATAGTTTATGCATGTAATATTTCTTCTCAAGTAAGTGAATTATTGTTATTCTTTTGAGAAATAAAACAAACAATATTAACGAACTTTTTCAATGTCAAAAAAGAAAAGAAATAAAATAAAACTTTAACAAAAAAAATAAACCGCCGAAAAACTAAAAGCAAAAAAAAAAACCTTTTTTATTTAACCTTCATCTAGGTAACAGTTTGAAGTCGGTGCCTCAGTAGCAGCCATCAGGAGTGGACCTATATAGTCGTCTACCTGATGGGCTTCTATCACTCCTGCTGGCTAGTGCTGAGGTACCGACTTCAAACTGGTACCTAGATTAAGGTTAAATGAAAAAGGCTTATTATTCTTGTATTTCAGTTTTTTCGACGGCTTAATTTTTTTGTTAAAAAGTTTTTATTTTATACTTTTTTCCCATCCTTGGGGTATTTTTTTCCAAATTTATATAACACCAATTTCAAGG
This sequence comes from Choristoneura fumiferana, assembly GCF_025370935.1. Classification (NCBI taxonomy): domain Eukaryota; kingdom Metazoa; phylum Arthropoda; class Insecta; order Lepidoptera; family Tortricidae; genus Choristoneura; species Choristoneura fumiferana. The sequence goes on from NC_133481.1 coordinate 930,814, forward strand.
TATACCCTATCCAATACAAACAAAAATATGAAAACCGGACTACTCTGTAAAAATTTATGCGTGATCACACATTTTAATCAGTGAGTGAACAATCAATCATCCCTTGTTTGCCTACCCTTAGGGTTGGATTTTTTTTCCCAAATTTATATGGGGCCAACATCGGGATATACTCTTTCCGACAAAAAAATATTATCATAATCGGACTACTTTGTAAAAAGTTATTGCGTACATAAAAATATACGCGTCGACTTGTGAACCTCCTCCGTTTTTTTCGTCGGTTAAAAATACTGGAGTTTTGTGTCGTTACAATATTTTCCGAACGTTGTTTTACCCATGATCAAATTAATGTGCGTATGCTCAACATACTCCGGTGAGCAGGAACGATAAAATATTCCAGCCGACATGTTGCTTGCATGAATACGCATATTCTTTAGGTCACCGCATTCGCTTCTGGAGGGCTAATACGAAATTCGAAATTCGTGTCGTACCGTCCCTCTTACACTCGTATGAAATAATAACAAGCGTTAGCGGGACGGTAAGGTAAGATAAGATGTTCGAATTTTGCACTTTTCAAATTTCAAATGACGATGAAAACGCGGGTAGTTGTGTGCCGGTGGTAGTTTTGTCGTGTAGACGCACGAGCAGAGCGGCGGCGCGCAGTGCGCGTGTTGCGGCAGCCGCCGAGTCGCGTTACTCCGAAGAGGAAGGGCTACGGATTAGCCCGAAACATGTCGGGCTGAACTCGATTTAATACGTGAGTTCCCGGGTGAGTATCCGGGTCAATATATTTAATATGAGTATGTACGAGTATGTAGTTATCAAACATGCTCACAAATATACATACATAATGCGATTTACAGAAGAGAACAACGGTACAAGGACATACGAAAACATATCAGCCCAAGCTGAGACGGAGACGCTTCGCTAGCGCCTCGCTTTCGCTCGATTGAAAAAGGTTGAGTTATAAACAGAACCCTCGCACTGCCTAAATTATAAACAACACGTTACGGCATTGTTCATCGAGGACCATCATATTTTGTTCCCTATTATTCGTTCCGGGAATTGATTCCGTTCATTTATATGCAAAGACCCCGCGTTAAGCCAATAGGCTGTGTTCGCACCGTAAATTGACGAACTTTGATGAAGCCCGCCCTTTTTGTCATCTTTTTCCGAGAATTTGCTTTTAGGCGTAGGCAAGGCTCGGATACTGATTAAATTTCCAAACCGTTATCATGTACTTGGCGCAAAACCTTTTCATTTTGGTTTCGTTCGCGAAACCGTTATTTTTAAACCGGTTTTTAAGGGAACATTTCCATAAAGTTCTTGTTAGATTAACCGGTTAAGAACAATAAAAACCGGTTTATTGCGGCGCAGGATAAACGTCGCCGCCCTTCGCCGGCCGGCCAGCTGTCACTCGTCGAATAAACCGGTTTATTTAGGTTATAGTTAAGTTCTTAAAAACGTTCGTGTTCTTATGAAAGATCGGATAAACCGAAATAAACCGATATTTACCGCTATTTTATAAACTGGTTCCGAGCTTTGGGCATAGGTACATAACTATTACCAGAAAAACATAGTGGTTTGACCTAGGCTGTGACCTTTGGAGCAAAGGATAGTGAATCGAGACCGGGCTGGCATCTGTAAGTTATTGGAATTTACGTGGGCAGTTCTATTAGCGCTTCAACCGCTATCAGTTTTCTGTCGCATATATTGAAGAAATAAGAGACCGTAAACAAGAAATTTTATTGAATTTTAAGTGTACCGCATGAATACCATATCGTTTTATAAAATCCTTCCATTCGACCTGACTTATTAAACTACCCACGTATGGAATTATATTTGTTATTTACCATGAGCATTTTTGTGAAAACATCGAGGAAATGCTTGTATGTACAAAGGTGTTATGTGTGTAAAGTTTGAATTTGAACGAAGAATGAATACTGAGTTTGAGTAAAGAACAAATCTGATGTTATGGCAGTTGACGACGCACGACGAACGTAAACGGGCGTGTGTGTTTATTATATTTTTTCCGACGTACCTAATTCTTACGATTTGTATCATTTTTTTCAAATGCGCTTCCCAATAAAGGCTTAAAACTACTGCTACGTTTCATTCACGAACCGGGTTCCCACATTTTACTTTATAAAGACTGCAGAGATCCCATCTGTGGTCATCAATATGAAAGCCCAAAGATCTCTAAGATGAAAGAGAGGCAGCCAATTGTATCCTTTGACATGAATGTTTAAAGGCCCAAAAAGCTCGCTGCCAAGTTTTTTCATTAACGCACTATATTACGTCCCTTCGCTCCTCGCTTTTGAATAATTAAGTGGGAATTATTTAGTACAATAATAATAAATTAAAATTACCCACCGAGCGTTCGCCCTCCGTTTGAGACATTGGACGCAGTTGGGCGAGGGCTACAGCAGGTCCAGATAAGAATATCAACATGTTGATGGAGAGTAAGATTGTAGCCGGAGGCTTTGGAAAAAGTTTTACGACACGGCATTAAAATTAAAATAAAAAAATTAAAATCTTTGTTGTTGAAACAAGTAGATCGCAAAGAGCTCCTTTACATGTCACTTTTTAAGGTGCCGTATCTCAAAGAAAAACAGAACTAAGGTCACGATCACGATCACGGATCACGTCGGACTGTTCGTCTATCTGTGTGTCTGTTCGTCTGTCAAGACCCTTTTCTTCAGGAAGGGATGGAGATATCAAGCTGAAATTAATAATAAATATTCAAATCTGCTGCCGCTTAACACAGTGAAAGAATCAAACTTCTAAGTCAATTAAACCAAAAGATACAATCATTAGAAAAGGTGTTTGTCGTAACCACACATTGCTTTAACCTAACCGGAAAAAAACCTATAGGGTACTTTCGAAATGAAAAAATAATAATGTTGGTATAAAAGTAATTATACACTACCGATAAGAAAAGTCTAGTTCAATAGTAAAGTAATAGTAGTTAAGCTTAATTCCTAAGCGATTTTATTAGATTTTACGAGTATACAGATTTTAGCCCAAAAACAGGATTCACGGATTTTATTTTCTTGTGATACGGTATATTTTTTGAAATAAGTATCAGTAGAACTAATTTGTTCTGAAAGAAGGTAACAACAATATTATCAAGCTAAAATTTTGTGCACAGAAATTTATTGTTAACACAACTTGCAAGCATACTTGCGACGTTAAAACAGAGTTCTGCCGAATAGCCCCTTAATCCACCACTGACCTACTGGCGTTCTGTGCTTCTTGCGCCTTAGTCCGGGAGTGCACGTAATAACAATACATTTGCACGATTTACGATGCTTTTATTACGGTTGCACGGGATCATCAAATTGGGCGCTCTTAGCGATCTTTGTATTGAAATACAAACCCGGGCTGGGCTTGCAACTTTATCCTTGCTGATATGAAAAACTGATGGCTGCGAGAAATGGAATTTTGCAAAGTAGGTAGATACTCTTGTTCTGAGAGGAGGCCTGTGCCCAGCAGTGGGACATATATAGGCTGAGATGATGATGATGAGGTAGATACTCGTATTATTCGTAGAACTTAAATGAAGATATAATTTTGCATTTTTTGGGAATTTCCATTACAAATTTGTAAATTTTGGACGTTTAATCTTATTGTTTGACTAACGATTCAAGTGAGCGAAGTCTATTGTATAAAATGATGACTAAGTATTTTCTTTATAAATACATAAAAAGTATTTTATATCAACAATAAAAAACCTAATACCCAAAAAAACATTTATTTTTCAAAGATGTCAGATGAGCGTAACGTTAGTGTAGGTACGTATCGTATCTGTCGGCGGCCGATCGTAAAATCCGCCAGATCACAAAATTCCTAGGCATATCGTGAAATGGCGCCATTTCGTGAATTGGCTAAGGGACGTCCGCCATATCGTTCAAAACTCACCGTTTAACGATTTGCTTGGTGTGGTGACGTTTAGGCAGATCATGAAATTTCTAGGCATATTATGAATCGCCGCCATCTCATGATTTGGCCAGTTTAGGCAGATCATGCACTTCCTAAGCATATCATGAAACTGCTCGTAGGTTGTGGTCACAATTCATACTAACTACGCCTCGCTTCGCTCGTCGTACCTAAATTTTTATTGCGTTGATCTAATCGATCTGCCGTATTGCTTCTCAGTCGTGATATGCCTCATGAAATGGCGCCATTTCACGATATGCCTAGGAATTTCGTGATCTGGCGGATTTTACGATCGGCCGCCGACATATCGTAGGTATAATACTAATATTTTTAGATTATATTTGTTTTGTGGCACTTAATAAAATGTACAAAAATAATCATAGCTTTTTTCAATTAACAAGCATTTTATTAAACAAAAGTTAATACACATTCACTGGTGTTACATTTTCCTAATTATACCGGCCAGAAAATCAAAAGTGACCTCCATCACGCACACACAACAAAGGTCTGGTGGATTAAGTTACTAATTCTAGCTCATAGGGTCTAGGTATTAGCACAGTATAAAACAGTAATCAATCTTCAAATGACGTGCCAAATTTACGTTGTCACAAGCTCGCCCTCTAGCGGTTTCGCTCGCTCGTATAAATAAGTGAGAAAAAGATAGCCCTATGGCTAAATTGTGTGTTAGATTTTATTTCAGGAAATCTTTTCTAGGAGCAATTTTAGATGGGGCAGTAATTTTTTACAAGCTTTTATTTAACTTCACTTCGTATATTCTAATTTATTTGATTGCCTAAAATGTTGTAAGTAAATTTTTCGAATTGGTCGAATTGACTTGAATGGTAATGTAACTTGAATGACAATGCAAGTACACCCAACAAAAAGTATAGTCAGCAAGAAAGTTTGTATTAATTACTTCTTTCTTTCTTCTATTAACGTTGCATTAAAATTACCCATTCAATATGTCATATCTCTAAACCTAGCGGTTGAAATTTTATAATTTTATCCTTATCCTCTGTGAATTTTGGGATAAAAACTAGGCTATCTGTTATTACAAAATTACAGATTTCCAGTTTTTGTCATGCCAAATTCTATTTAAATCTGTTGTTGCCGTTTAAATGTGTACGAGTAGGAGTAACAAAAAAACGTACAGACAGACAAAAATATTCATTTTACATAAGGTACTCATATCTGGGGCTACCAAAACGATGAAGCGAGAAAACGCTTGAGATAGCAGATTCGGTAAGTTTTATGTAGATTGGTTACTGATTTTTTACTGTACCTAGCATAGGCGTAAGTCATGTTCGGTTAAACAGGATAATTGAAACAGCACATTAGGACCCGACGGTATATAAATAAAACCTACAGGGTGAACTTTGAGTGAAGTTACGAAAGCTAGACACAAAAAACACGTCATCTGGCTAACGGACGGCTGGCGGGTGGAGCTATTTTTAACCTGGTACCTAGGGACAGGGTGGAACAAGGAAAATTATTAAAAAAATAGTTTTCCAGGCTATTCTCACAATTTTATTACAGAGGTTTTTGTAAAGAAAAAGTATCGGATGTAAATAAAATTTGGGTCGTCATTTCGACCTTAGTCGGTCATAAAGGAAGCAATAAAACTTAAGCTGCTTACAATATGGAATCAGAAAAATTACCTACTTCTGACGTACGAGTAGGTATAAAATGTCGCTTGATCTTGTAAGGTCCATCTTTTCCAAACTATTACCGAAACGGACTGCAATTATTTGTTTTTTCTGCATTTTCGACCCTGAATCAGTTAAAAAGCTTTTAAACTGTTTCTGTAGGCAGGTATGTGGTGGACCAAATCGTTGTACCTAAGCTCGCGCGTTTTTGCGCCGGCAGCATCAGCCGACGAGCGGACAGCGGGGACATACGGCGGCTGGACTGGGCAGGCCCGCCGCGGGAAGTAAATACCCATCAAAAGCTGTTCGTATTCAATATTAACATTTTAATCAAAGGCGCAGAGAGAATGAAACAGTAATTATAAGTAGGTATAATTTTATTTTTAACTAATATTTTTTAATTGTTAACCTACCTTGAATGGTTTTGTAAGTAAAAACAAGTATCGCATATCAACCGAAAAATATGCTCCGAACGTAGCAGTAACACATACGTACGATGCTTTTACTCTCGTTATTTAATATTCATTTTCTCTAACATCACATGTGATGTAGACTGTTTGGTGATTAATTTTTTTTCTTTTTTCTTTCTTCCTAAATCACAAATAATCATTGATTATTGTTATTTTTTAAATTGAACCGAGGTTGAACTTCTGTCTCACCCATCAAGCTGTTGTTACAGTTCAAAAAAGGAGCAGTATAACGTCTTCATACAAATGGCCGGAACGCGAATAATATCTACGCGCCGTGAATTTTCAGCATACCTCGGCAACCATCAGTCGCGAGTGCTCCGCGGTTTCGTACAGACTCACGCGAATTTATTACATACCATCAGCTAAATATGTGGTCTACCTACCAACATAAAGTTGATAATCGTTTGCATGTCATTAAAACAATAATGCCAATAGATGTGTCTGTCAACTTCAAAGTTCAACTTTAGCGACATATTAATTTGATAAGAACTTGTTTAAAGTTAATAGACCACTTATTTGGCTGATGGTACCTTAATAGGTCATAACGTTATAAACAATATTGTTCAGTGTACGGATGTTTAAATTCATCTAATATAATATAACAAAAACATATCTAATGAAGTTTTTTTTATCAGAATGCGAATATTTAATACTCTTAAATTCAACAATTAAGCTTTTCGCACATCCCAGAAGAGACGCAAATAATTCTCCGTAGCTAATTTGTAGGTAACAAATAAGTATACGCAGTGATGAAGCCAAATAAAACCGTTTAAAACATAATTATACGTTTTGAGGTTTATTAACATATCGTAAAATGCATTTTTGTTACTACTTATTACGTTCCTAAAGCTCCTAACCCTTTCCCTACTTTAAATTTCATGTGACATTATCAAATCAAATACATAACCAAAGAGTGACAGTAGAGTAGGAAGTCCTATCGCGCGTTTGCGCACCGAGCCGGCGTAGGTAAGTAATTATATCAAGGACACTGCCGAGACGGTATACTGCTCCTTTTTTGTACTGTGCTGTTGTGATTGTGTATGTCAGATTAGCTTTACAATAAATCTTGCAAAAGCGAGCAAATGAAATCAAAGATCATAAATATAATCAACACCACAACAATTCCTAGTTCCGGTTTTGATTTCCTAATTTTAAATATATCTAATAATGGTTAAAATGGAAATTTAATAAACTGTTGGTCATGTGAATCGCCGCGGGTCTGTGCAGAAAATGCCTCCGTGAGTCGCGCCTGCGCTCCTATCTCGGTCGCGCGTGAAAAACGCGACGTGATTTATGTCCGGGCGCGGTTACCTCGGATAAGTTATAGCTCACATCGGGATGCACGCGTCGCGGCGCACTGCGTAATGCGACGACTAAAGAAGTGGCTGGTTTTTGCGAGATTTTCCTCTGACAACTAACGTACATGCTTTTGGTGCAGATTTGGAGTGACGTATAATTGAGATGTTAGAGGAGAACGGGGTGAACAGAAACACACAATGGTTGGGTAAACTCTGTTGAATAATTCAGTTGTATGAGCATATATAGGTATAACATAATACATATATTAGTCATAATTAAGGGTGGTCTTCACGTGGTTGGCGTCGAATGACAATCTCAGGTTTTATCCCATATATGGTAGACATTCCTCCGTATATGGTATGGTGTCCTATTATTAATCTGATATTTGAATATGATACTTTATTTCTGTTATGTCATATACCTACTTACTCTATACACTATATATAATCAGATTTAAGGATAAAAACAAGGCTCGGATACCGGTTAAATTTCCAAACCGTTATCATGTACTTGGCGCAAAACCTTTTCATTTTGGTTTCGTTCGCGAAACCGGTTTTTAAGGGAACATTTCCATAAAGTTCTTGTCAGATTAACCGGTTTAGAACAATAAAAACCGGTTTATTCCAGCGCAAGATAAACATCGCCGCCCGCCGCCGGCCGGCCAGCTGTCACTCGTCGAATAAACCGGTTTATTAAGGTTATAGTTAAGTTCTTAAAAACGTTCGCGTTCTTATGAAAGTTCGGAGTTAAACCGAAACCTATAGGTTGAGCCTGGCCGCCAAGCGACTCGGCGTGTTCCGGCCAGTTGCCTATAGTAGCCATTTTGGAGGAAGGGTCTGAGCAGTTGTGCAGCGCGCGCGTACCGGTTACGGTGCCCCGTATTTTGTTGCGCTGGATCCGAGGCACGGTTCTCCGCTGGCCGACCGCAGGTAGTAGGGGGCCCAAGTATTGGGTTAGCCACCTATGAAAGGCTGCCCCGCCACCTCGCGAAAAATCCCGGGATGCTCCATCGTGCCGGTTGGCGATCGGATGAAAGGACCCGATGGCCATCTTTGGGGGGGGGCTCGGGCGTCCCCGCGCGCTCCAGATCAGCCACCCATTAGCGTTGCGGTACGGTTCGCACTGCTTGGGGGCGAGTGCAACACCTCGCTCAACTGCCTTCTTTCTGCTTATTTCCCCTAAATCAGGTATACTACAACTTAGCCGCTTTCAAGTCCTGAATGAATGAGCATTTACTAGGCAAGCGTGCTCCATCGTAGGCCTCATCCTCGCTTTCCGTCAGGCGTGATTGTGGCCAAACGCAAGCCTATACTGTATAAAAAAAAAACTTTTAGGCAGATTGATATGGCGCGTGGTATAGACAAACTTTTTTTTTGCAATAAATTTGTGAACGGGTCATTCGTCAAATGTCCAGAGCAAAATCCGGTAAGTGCCCGCCACAGCATGTGAGAACGCGGGAAGTTGCCCTTCGTCTTTATTCCAGCGGATTCGTGAGCCGCTTTTAAAAGTCCATTTGAAGAATCATTTAAACATTCAAATGCCAAGAACCCGGATCATCAGGTAAACGGGGCTCCAGATCGAGTCACCGGTCCAAGGCGGTCAAATGGGGATACTTTATTGGATGTTTTTGGAGCAATCGCTTAGCGGTTTTACTTTCATTTGCGAAAAGGCAATCTAAACTTTGACTTTTATTTATTGACGTTCTCGTTATTTGGACATGTTTTTATTTGACCTTTTATTTGACACCAAAAACCTTTCAAACTTAGCGAAACAATGACTTTAACCAACGAATATCTCCTACTCTTGTAATTAAAGGGGTGGAGAAAGTACCTACAATTTGTGAATGAAATGAGTGTTTGAAAGAGCGTGCTAAATACATCGCACAAATTAAGAGTCTTAACGAGCCAAGTTTTATCTGGGAAAAAGATGTTATTCACGTGGCAAATTAAGAAAGAAAGTATCTGGCGAGAGGACAAAAGTTACCGAAGGACATTGAGGGAAGAGGTTTGGAAAACAAGCGCATATGCCCGCAGCGTGGCCGTTATAATAAAAACATAAAACAAGTACACTCCGCGAGCTCTTAAAAAACCTTTGGATTTTAGAAGCATGCTTCGGGTATTGACAATGACACACGATCGTGATAAATATGCTGTTCTGTTCTGTTATAAACTAGCAAAACTTTTCAAAGCTACCGTAAAAAGTTATGTAAAGAATAACCATCAGTACAAAATAAACGTTACTGTAATAATATTACGCTTCTTTATCTTTTTCTAATTTTAATACAATATGACTTTTCGTCATGATACAAATAAAACATAATCAGCATTTTCGAATTCTTCTATCGTTAATATCGTTAACACCCCGCCTTAACACACCACTTTTATTTAGAAGTTGGAAGTATATAAGGCTGTTGTTATACTGTATCTACTTCTCTTGGGTATTGTAATGATTTTTTTTGGTCTGCTTTCGTTTAATATTTTTTTTATATACTCTTCGAAATCCCCATTGCTTCTATAACTCGGTTTTGAACCTTATTAAAATATTTACGATCAACACTTTTCTTAAAACTTTCAGCTTCTTTACAAAATATTCATATATATTATAAACAATTCCTCGTCATTAGCAATTTACAGAAATACTCGTACTCTGATAATTTGACTCGCCATGGGAATCAATTTCCGAAAAATAACAAACCAAATAAATATGTAAGTGGTGGTTTTAACTGCTCTATATAAATCAATGAAAACACAACGAGTGCACTCCTCGCGTGATGGATTGCTACTAAGTCAAAAAGACAATTGTCATTTTCTACTAACGAATCCTTCCGATTTCCCCCGAAACCCGAAGGTTTTTTAAGAGCTCACGGATTGTAAGCATTTAGAGGGGATGCTCTTACTATGCATAACATTAATTGTCCTTATATGAATTCGGATAACAGATTTGGCTTAACATAATAAAATTGTGCATAACATCAAACTGGCATAATAATAAAAAACCATAACTCTTCTTCAGCATAATAAATCCACATAATTGAAATATGCATAATTATCAACTGTAACTTTAATGATGTCGCATAATTTAATTTTATCAAGCGAGTGGATTAAGGCTGCGAAGCGTAGCGTAGCATTTTTTAACAGGATTAAGCAACGTGTGTTTTTAGTTAACTTGAGGCGAAAACCGTAAGTTAATGTAATCCAAAGTTCCTCTGCACTCTATGATAAGTAGTTAGAACTAGCCCATTCAAATTTGTAGCACTTATATGCATTTAGTGCATAATCTTTGTGACTGTATTTTACTAGCAGTTTGAATTGGGTACCTAATAATCAGGGGTAGGACAAAAAGTGCCGATGACGTCAAACCACTTATAGGATGATTTCAAATAGTATTTTTGATTGTCATAAACAATTATCACTTGTCATTTATCAACCTCTTTATTAAACGATATAAAATTTATTTTATTCACTGAATTCCATTGATTTATTAACGATTATTTTGTTACTTCATTAATGCTACTTTGTTACTACATGTCACACGGAAGTTTAAATAAAAACATCATCTTGTGTGAAAGATTACGTCATTTTTACGTCATCCACACTTTTTGTCCGACCCCTGCTAATAATGCTTCACTTGCCTTGTTATCTACACACATACGAGTAGAAGCTAACTAAAAATTGTAACACTTTTACTGCTATATTTTATCCTTTTGTTCATGAACTTCTTTAACAAGTTTACGTAGGTACTAAACGTCAAAGTCACAGTGCAAATATTTTTATTCAATTTAGGCTATAACAAGCACTTAGCGCTACGAACGGCGGAAAATCAACCACCGGTTCGGAAAAATCTTTGTTCAGAAGAAATCACCAAGAAATTCGACGACGTAAAGGCTGACCAGAATTATAAAAAACCTCGCCATTTTGCGGAAAACAAATAGAACTAATTTTTTGCACTGGTAACAATAAATTCAAATTTCATGTGTCTATTGCTATAAAAGTGTAACGTTGTTTGTGCGTCGTATTTTAAAGAGTTATTTTGTGTTTTTGTGCGATAAAATGCTGAAGATTATCCATAGCCTTGGAAGGAAAATAATTCACAACGTTATTGGAAGGATTAGAAAATATTCCTTTAAATAACATCACCGACGCCGTTGTCAATATGACTGGTAGGTACCGTATAGTAACTGTAAAGAATGTTGCAATATAAAATGTAGAAGTGCTACCCTTGCGTCAGGTTTTTTTATATTCCTGGTCAGCCTATAGATATATTTATTTCAAAATATTCTGTCGCTTTGATACTTCAATATTTTTTCTTGCAAATAATACTTTCTAACATTTTGTTTAGAATCTTTATTTTCTTTCATTACTTAATAAATTCCGGGTTTCTTTTATCTCTTCGGTTACGGAATTCTAAAAAGGTCCATAAAAAGCTTCCCTATTTTAATAATCCTTAATTAGTCTTATACCAAGACATGCAAGTAGGTATTGTTTTTAATGTCTGTTTGCAGTCTCCATTCTCCGAGTTTAAATAAGAAATGTGCTTAAGAAACTTTAGCATTACAACTTTTTAATGGTTGGCTTTATGGCGTAAGAGGAAGCTCATAGAGTAACTATACGCTATTGTCAGTATCGCTTCTGTTCTTAGGTGAGCCCAGCTTAGTGCATAAACAGGGTGCTTTTAACCTGGGTTTATTGGTTCTGAATCCTTCTGTAGCTTTGCGAAAGCTAGTAATATTGTTTACTTTAAGCCGACCTTTTATATGTTCCTGCGTATGAGGAGGTTGGATCGTAAAGTTTTACTACATGTGTCTGGAAAAGCAGACATGGAGTTGATATCAATTTGAAAGGTTTGCCTTGGTTTGTAATAAAATGTATTGGTAGGTATAAGAGAATGATATTGACTAACAGTCACAGAACACACCGTCTAAACAACTGGACTAATTATCATCAGCCGGAAGACGTTCATTGTTAAACATAGGCCTCACCTTTGGAACGCTTACTTGCTACTTGTATCCATCGGTTTTCCGCAACTCTCATGATGTCGTCAGTCACATAGTGAGAGACCTGCCAACGCTTCGTCTTCCGGTTCGTAGTCGCTACTCGGGGACTTTTCTCTCCCAACGTTTATCTGTTGTTTGAGCGATTTTAACATTAACGATTCTAAAAATACTTTTTTAATACAAGACTTTTTTGCTGACTGTACTTTTAATTGAATGTACTCGTATAGTCACCCAAACTTTATTTGAATACCAAATTTCAAGTAGATGTCATTAACCGTTAAAGAGTTCCGTCCTCTGGAGACGATCCTGGCTGGACTACCAGGATGTCACTACCAGATTATTGTCACGCTATTTACATAAGTATACCAAATTTCAAGTCAATCCAACTACTGAAAGTTAGTCAAATTAAACTTGCAAGATTTGATTACAGACATACAGACAGACAACGGGACAGGTGAAACTAAATAGAGAGAGAGAGAGAGAGAGAGAGAGAGAGAGAGAGAGAGAGAGAGAGGGACATTTATTTACACATATTCGATACACAGAAAAAACACGTTAGAATGAAATATTAATTAAAAAAAAAACATGGAATAGTATAAATTGGGACCCACTCAGCATAATGTTGCGGCATGCCACAACGCTGTTAAAAAGCTTGTAAAAATAACAAGAATTAAACTAGAAGAAGACTAAAACTCGATGACATGCGTTTTCCACGAGATCAAGCTAGATAGATTCTTCGCCCTCAATAATCCCTACATAGCAAATTTAATCGAAACCATCGGAACCGTTTCCGAGATAATTCGAAATAAATAGGTATACAGAATTAATCGTTTAGATGTACAAGATTTACATTTAAGAGTACCTACCTTACTATTTATTACTCCGGTTGCTTCTACTAATTATATTATTACCATTTAAGTAAAACGTGCAAGTCTTTACTGTTTCTCTAAAAGGTTTTCATTTAATTGTATCACGTCGGATACAAATAAAATGCATGAGCTGTAAATACAAAGGTAAACTTAACTCCTTCATCCCTCTAGAGAACCCCTTCGTGTAATTGTATTAGCTTCCAAGTCTTTGAGAGCTTGTGAGTGCACAAATGTCATTTTCTTGTAGACAGGTACTTGAATTAGGATCATCGTTGGTAAATTTAGTTTTATACAAAATACTATCAGCTACTGTATATATTATATCTGTCGCATTTACCCCAGGGTGTCCCTTCAAGATAGCGGAATATATCGAGGAGTTTAACAGATAAGGCAAATAATCTTTCAAGTCCGCTCCCTAAGGTAAAAGCCTCCAAACACTTTATTCAAGATTTGTTTGTTTCGTTCTATTTGCGGACAGATTATAAACGAAATAATTATGGGCTTTAGTTTGGCTTGTTTCTGTTGAAAAAAGCTGATATTTATTCTATGTGCGAACTTTTATTGATGAATGTGCTGCAATTTTGTAAGTACCTAAAAAAATTATTTATCACTTCCCGGTATCCGCTTGAGTTGAAATTTAGCATATTTTATGTAAATGTAGTGACAGTACATTAATCTGGTAGTGCGCAGTACAAAACTCTTTGACGGTTATTGGCAGCGACTCGGTGCACGGGGAACGAATACGTAGCTGGGTGACGATAAAACAAAAAGCACAGTCCGCTAAAATCTAGTACCAAAGTATTTAAAAAAAAACCTTAATTACGAAAATAATAATAATCTGGCTATGACGTACTAACAAATTTTTTTTCTTCCAACTATGCTTTAATTTCATCATAACCGCACTAAATATCCAGCACAAAGCGGGACTTTTCTGTTCTAGAGAAGAAAAAATGTATGAAAATCCTTTATTGCATTGTTTTAGTTTATTTTTTAAATTTCACCACCAAAGAGGTAACACAAGTATTTTTGCTATAAAATTAGCCTGCATAGTTTGAAAAATCTAGTGTTAGGTTGGTCAACCTGACGGTCTTATGAAATTTGACAGATTCTATATAAAAAATGGTTGCTACCAGCAATCCTATCAAAAATATAAAAAAAACTGTGTGTTTGGTTGGCCAACCTGGCGCCCATCCGAAATTTGCCAGATCGCGGGGAAAAATATCTGCTACTAGCTACTAACTCTGCCAAAAAAAAAGTAAGAAATTAAAAAAAAAAGCTGGCGGGAACCTTGCGAATTTTCCGTGGACATTTTTTGAGAGTACGAATGTAAACTTACAAATCGAGTGCTAGTGACATTTCTTTCCTATTAATTGTTTAGCATGAGTTTTTTTTTCGTCTACTATTCCTGTAATAGTTGAAAGAAAAGCAGATTATGCACCTCGCATTAAGTAATTTATATTGCCTTCGTGCTTTTTAAAGCCCTCGCTCACTGGCTCCAAATCGGCACTCGGTGCAGTAATAAATAAATTTCTGCTTGGTGCAACAATCTACTATTGATTAATTGCATGGACGAAAATAAAACTACCAACGTATAGTCATACATGTTTCGATGATGTAGCTATTGTAGCTGATTTATTATTGAAATAAATTTTCTTAGTGATGTCAGATTTATTTTGTCACTATTATTCCTGATCAACATGCTGGTAGTATAGTGTTCTCGTAATTAAGGTTGTCAGCTCAGTTTTTAGAGATTTCGGTTGTTAAAATAGTAAAAACAGGACCATTTTCAGTTTCGTCATGTTCGTATCCGCGCCTCAGATCTAGAAAGCTTTTATTTGGCAAGGGTTGTACATAATAGTCATAAACCAAGTTTCTTGCGTTGCATTCTTCCTCCGAAAGTGCTGATAGTATAAAAACATGTAAAAGAGCTCTTTGCCTTTCTTACAGAATAAATTCAAATTTAAATAATTTATTCAGTAAACCGCAATGGGCACTTTTACACGTCATTTTTCATCACATGCCATGCATCACTGCCAAGAAGAATGCGCCGCAAGAAACTTACTTAATACGTTTTGGTTTTCAATTTTGCCTGGAAAAAGTGGTAGAATAAAATTAACTCCACTACCTATGTATAAAAAGAGAATAAATTATTCTTGTTGCTTTTTATTTTTAACCCCAGACGCAAAACGAAGGATGTTATAAGTTTGACCGCTATGTGTGTCTGTATGTCTGTCTGTCTGTGGCAACGTAGCTCTTAAACGGGTAGACCGATTTAAATGCATTTTTTTTATTTGAAAGCAGATTATCTAGCGATGGTTCTTAAACATGTTTTATCAAAATCGGTTCCGCCGTTTTGGAGATATTGAACTTAGAAGTGACAAAGTCGGGGATTTTCCAACTTTTTGTTGGTTAGGTTATATATATACTGACATTTTATCTGATTCTCTCGTTAATGCTCAGGTGAATATACGTTCTACTACTCATATCAATGTGGGTCAATAACCCACCCCTTTTCTTAGAAAATAAACACTGCACACAAATTGGCACAGAAATTGCTCGTAGGCACGTCGCAAACGTAGACAAGATTTGTGCCCGTCCAACTTTCGAGAAGTTTGGTCGTGAATCAAATCACAGTTTAAACATACCTTTACGTATCTACTCAAACGAAGAACGTCTTGATGATATAATGGATTTAACTGTAAGAAATAGCACTCCGACAGTAGTCTCAATGTTTCTGACACTATCTTTTACCATGGGGGCGCTGGATTTTAATGAAAATTTGCACTTCAAAGTTGAATATTTTGCGAACAAATCACTGAATCGAAAAATCGTTTTACCAACCCCGTAATGATTTAAAAGACCTATCTAACGACACCCCACACTACAAGGTTGGATGAGAAAAAAAAATCACCCCCACCTTACGTCTATGGGAGGTACACTAAAAAATTTTTTTTGGAATTTTTATTGTACCATTTTATCGGCATAGTTTACATACTATTCGTGCAAAATTACAGCTTTCTAGCATTGATAGTCCCTGAGCAAAGCCGCGGACGGACAGACAGACAGACAGACAGATAAGGACAGGCATGGCTCCGTTTTTGCCACCTTAAAAACGGCTAAATCGATTTTTTTTTCGAGGGAGGTGGAGAATGCTCATAGAATACTGCCGAGCTGGCCTCGGCAGCATGCCCGACTCATCTGGGATGCTATAGAAAAATAGCTATATGCAAGCTTGCTATATGCAAATAGAAAAAAATTGTTGTAAATTGAACAGATTTGTTTATGTATTACAAAAACTGAGACGTACTTCAGGCTTGCAAGTCTCCTTGGCTGCCTACCATGGCTATGTTAGCTCGACCTTAAGATACGGTCTTATTCTATGGGGAAATTGTACAAATTTTTGCAAGGCACTCATTGCACAGAAAAAATGTATACGTGCTGTCTGTGGTTCAGCCCCATATGAATCATGCAAACCACTTTTAAAAAGCTTGGTATTCTGCCTTTGCCCTGCCTTTATATTCTAGAGATATACATGTTTGTAAGAAGGCACATGTATCTCTTCACACCAGCAAAAGAAAATTCGTCTAGACTTCAGCGGAATCCAGGACGACTCGTTCATGTTTGTGTGCTTCGGACAGCACTTTACAGAAAATGTGCATGAAAAATTTTAACAATCTGCCGAAGTGCGTACAAGTGCTTCCTCTAAATAAATTTAAAAATAAGTTTGTACAGATACTGTCAGCAGTGGGACGTATATAGGCTGGGATGATGATGATGATGTCTAAGAACCATCGCTAGAAAACCTGATCTCAAATAAAAAAACCGCATTCAAATCGGTCCACCCATATAAAGAGCTACGGCGCCACAGACAGACAGACACACAGACATATCACACAGAGACACTTAGCGGTCAAACTTATAACACCCCTCTTTTTGCGTCGGGGGTTAAACAAACGAAATTACGTAGTGACACGACAGGACATCAAAAAGGCCTCTACTCAACATATTCTGTTGTTGCCACACGTTATGTATAGCAACGCTGGTTTTCTGTGGAGACCACACGTTATAATACATACGTATTCATGAGCCAGTTCCTTTGCCCCCGTCACAACATATTTGTAATATGTCAACATACCACGTAGCTGTGTGAAACAAAAAATACTGCTGTCGCGGCAACCTCAAAAACATTTTCTTGCCCTTCTCAGTGTGCGATGCCTTTGGCAAAGGAACGGGCTGGCAAAGGTAATTGTAAGTTTGTGAGTACATGTGTGAGTGTGTTCGTGTTTATTAATCTCTCATGCTTAAACAGCTAGACGGATTGGGCTGAAATTTGGTGTGTAAATAGCTCTGCTGAACACTCCTGAAATAATATATAGGTTACTTTTTATCCCGTTGTTCCCACGGGATACAAACATTGACTTCAGGATTTGAAAACTGCCGTATTTGTAAATCGGAGCTATTCGGAGTAATTCGGAGTTATCCGGTTCGATTACTCTTTCGAGATACCTATTGTATTACTATGTACCTACTAAGAGGAGAAAAGAGATAGATATTACAGTCGAGGGCATAAATACCCTTTGAGTATTCAATAAATACCTTACAGATGTAGGTCTCGAATATACGTACGCATCGACCTTATTATTAGTGGCAAAAATTAATAGGTACAGAAATTTTTAACCTCTTGGTAACATACATATATTTATGCCCTTGGCTCTAAATGTACCTACTACACAAGCCTAACACTTAGTAGCAAGTCGAACCAGAAGTGTACTTAGCAGCGGACAAAACGTAACCTAAAAAAACGCGTCCACATCAATAACCGTAAAGAAGTATTTGCACTGACCCAAATGTAATAAAAGAAATTGCACCTTTGCGCTGATAAGAATCACCTCACGCAACGGTTCCGGCGGCACATCAGCGCAGAACCAAACTTTATTACCCAGGCTTTAAGGTCTTGTGATGGTAGAACGGTAATGTGCCTCAGCGGGCAGTCAGCCAATCATAATTTGGCATGGACAAAGAGGAGCGAGATTACTTGTGCATTATGTGAGTTCTGGAAGCATTGTGGACGTAACTCTACTCATATTGTGTGAGGCTTATGTCATGACAATACGCGTTGTGCCTGGGTTACATATATCCAGTAATGTACATCAACGGTCGTAAGGATTACTGTAAAGGTTTATGCTCTGTGTAATGAGGGCTATCGCGTATGAATTCGCCGCTAGAGGCGCTAGTGTAGCGTGAGGTCTCCGAAATGTCAAATCTCATAGTTTTTGGGTGAGCTACGCGGGTTTATTTATAATTAGAATGATTTTGTGAATATTTTGCATTACCTGAAATTAATTATGGCATTTATGCGTTACGTACGGGGCATAAATGTCTGTGTTTTGAGACAGTTTTGTTTTTCGGAAACTTTTGTCCTCCCTTTTTTCCGTACAAAACGGGACTACGCAACACTGTGGTTGCTCTATATTTTTATGGTACGGTTTTAAGGTGTATTAAATATGATTTTAATTTAAATTATGTTTTCACGCCCGTAATAACGACTTTGAAAGCCACACTTAAAAACCTCACGCAACAGTGGCGCCATCTAGAAAGACAAAAAACGATAGCCCTCATTGCGTGTTGATTTAATTTTGAGACTATGACGAGGTCTGCATTTTAACCTCTGATTTGGGGTAAATATGGATAATGATAACTGTTATCTCATGTTGGGTTACTTATAACATGGTGTTAATAATTATCTAACTCTACAATCGTAAGTTGTACTTAGTCGTGTTTCACCGTTTTTAGAAGACAGTCAAAACTTACACAAAAACAGCCAGTATTCAATTCTTTAAATTGTATGCAACCTCGCTAAAACATTTGATTGGCGTACATTCGTTTCTTTTTAACTGAGCACAATAATAAATGTATTCAGAAAACACACACAAAACCTGCTTTAAAGTATATAGTATTCGATTCTACTCTCGATTCTGAACACTGAACTACTTTCAGGTTTTCAGTTTTTTTTTATTAGCCTATATGTGTGTCCCAGTGCTGGGCAAAGGTCTCCCTTCTTGACCTCCACATCCCCTATCCAGAGCCACATGCGGCCTCTCACTCAGTTCTGCGTCCAGGTCGTCTCGCCATCTACGCTAGCTGGGATTGGGCCGGGTTTATCCGGACATATCTGGGCAAAGATGGGCGCACACAGCCACATGGTGGGTGCCGCTCGACAGCCACCAACGGCAAGGCAGGCCGAGGCGTAGATGGCGTGACGACCTGGACGCAGAACTGAGTGAGGTTTTCAGTTATTTGATGTTCATCATCATCTCAGCCGCAGGACGTCCACTGTTGGACATAGACCTCCCCCATAGACCTCAAATCGCTTCGGTTAGCAACGGCATGCATCCACCGTGAACCCGCGGCTTTAACCAAGTTGTCCGTCCATCTCGTTGGTGGACGTCCTACGCTGCGCTTGCCGATCCGCGGTCTCCACTCGAGAACTTTTCGGCCCCAACGGCCATCTGTTCTCCGTGCTATATGGCCTGCCCATTGCCACTTCAACGAGCTAATTCGCTTGGCTATGTCGGTGACCCTTGTTTTTCTACGTATCTCCTCATTTCTGATTCGATCCGGTAGAGAAACCTCAAGCATAGCTCTTTCCATAGCTCGCTGAGCAACTCAGTGCCTATTTATAAGGCCTATAGTGAAGCATCACGTCTCGGATCCATGTCATCACTGGCAACACACATTGGTTAAAGACTTTCGTCTTAAGGCACTGAGCAATTTATTTAATATTAATTTCAGTTATTTAACCTTGTATGTTACCCACCGCTAAGATTAGGCTCTATCGCAGAAAGAGAGGGTCTGGGGCTAGGCCTGTTACCTTTTGTTAGTCTAAATCCGGAGACCAAGGCCGTAGTTTCCACGTGGGCCCAGTTCCCATTAGATATTATGATATTTTCCCTCACTGTAAAAGCTCATACTGTAGGCACGAGAGCAAGCAGCAGGTCACCCATACGTTGGACGGACCAAGTTAAAGCTGCTGCGCTCCACGAGTTATCGAGAAGGGCTGCAGTACGGGAGCTATGGCGACGGATTGTAAAGCTTGCCACCACCCCTGATGTGACGACCACGATCAGTCGACCACTCTGCCAAGAGTCTGATGACCAAGATCAGAAAAGCTCATAATAAATTTCATTAAAAAAAAATGACATTTCTCACGTTAATTTTGAAAAATTCTGAGGTGCGAGCCCGGGTCCGAAACCCGAACCTCAGATTGAGAGGTTTATTAACCACTACGTTACCATGGTTAAACCACTAAGCTACAGTACGGTAACCGTATTTTCAGGAAATTCTAAAATTCCTCCGTCAAAGGTTGCCGCGCTACAAATTTGTGTGTGTGTGTGTGTGTGTGTGTGTGTGTGTGTGTGCGTGCGTGCGTGCTTGCGTGCGTGCGTGCGTGCGTGCGTGCGTGCGTGCGTGCGCGCGTGTGCGTGCGTGCGTGCGTGTGTGTGTGTGTGTGTGTGTGTGTGTGTGTGTGTGTGAGAGAGTGTGTGTGAGTAGCTTAGCGTGCCATCAATAGAGAGACGAAATAATGCTTAAGTCTAGTGTTCATTTGTTATAGATATTTAATTTAGAGATATAAAGACAAACGCGATGTGTTTTCAGTGTTGTAGCTAACTGAAAAATATTTCACACAGGAATTAAATATTTAGTAAAGTGTGCCTACTGTACTTTTTGTTAAATTTATCACGAGCTTTACGGTAAAGGAAAACATCGTGAGCAAACCTGCACACACCTTCGGAGCAATTCAATGGTGTGTAAAGTTCCCGATCCACATTGAACTCGCGTCAGCACTACGGCCAAAGTCTTCTCATTCTGAGAAGAGACGTGTGCCTAGCAGCGGGACGCACACACAGGCTTATTAAAGTACGCCGCGTTATTAAAGGACTGCATTAGGGTGTTTAAAAAAACAGTGACCCTTTTTTTAAAAAAAAATGAATAAAATATCAAAAATCAATCAAGAGATAGTTTAAATAAATGACCCCAAAAAAAATGACAGTTTTGCGACTTTTTTTTCATACACTCTATGGGCATGACAAACCTGACTCATAAAATTTGGCATGAAAAACTAGGGAAAATTTTTTAAACGATCGGAATCCATTGTGCTCTTGATTCTGAGTAGAAAAAACAATATTACTTACAAAAAAATGGAAAGGGTACACTTTTTTTGAAAACGCCCATTAGCCCCTTTTCTAAAGCAGTAAAAATAGCTTCACTCCGACCCGTTCTAGTTCCCAAGGCTCGAGCCTTTGCGAAGAAAAATGGTTCCGTTTCAGTTAATCGGACTTTTTGTTTGAGTCGTAAGGGACCCCTATAGGTAACTTTTAAGAAAGTAGGTCGGAACATTAATAATTATTACACCCTCTTATTTTCTTTCGGAGTGTCTTCTGACAGTGGACGGGCTTAATTCGGACTATAAAGAGTGATATGAGAGTTGATTTATAGTTTTTTGGTTGGTTTGGCTTTTAATTTGGCTTCAGTTTTGCGATAGTTTTTCTAAGTCAAAATATCTTTATTCAATTTAGGCTATAACAAGCACTTATGAATGTAAAAAAAAAACTACCACCGGTTCGGAAAAACCTCTGTTGGAAAGTATCCGGCAAGAAACTCAACGAGGTATATTTTTTTAAGTCCATGTGGCTTATAGGTGAGTTCTAGATATTCTAGATCACCATACAATTAGTTCTACATATACAACGCTGGACCATGGGATATTACAATTTTAGTAAAATAAAGTTACTTGTAAATTTTTAACAAAATCATATTCGTCTTTTCATTCATGATCAGCGTACCATGCCTAATGTTTTTTTGTAGAAATGTCTGATAATCCGACGAAGCTTGAGAATATCATTGATATTTAAGGGATTTAACGGGACTGGTCTCACCGCCAGCTATGAATGAGAAGCGATTAGAGCTACAAACTATTATTTGAGTTGACGAGCATTGAGAAGCAAGTGTAGTTCGGATAATTTCGTCACTGGGCTATTTGCGCGTGTAAGAGCGATGGAGGATATATTGCTCATATTGTAGAGTAAGACGACCGATGTTTGTTCTTTTCATAGGTAGAGATGCGTGAGTTTTGACTGGCAAGCGAGCATCACTGAGTTGTCACTGAGCGAGTTTTAGTTTTGATGGCTCTTGTCACTGCGACTAGCTAATGGAGAAAGAGTTTCCATCGGCAGTGTAAATCGGTGCTACATAATTTTTTGTTCTGACACACGATCTGTAGCCATATACCTATTTGCATTTTTTAAATTGTTTTCGTGCTTGTTATTGCCTAATTTAAAATATTATTTTGACCTTAACTCTTGTGGATACTGTTTCCTCTAGTCCGATTTTTTCAACTTTGTATATGACACAGCGTGAATTTCCTTCTTTATTTGATCTAAGTAACTTATCTTCGGCTTTCTCCTCTCTCTTTCCTTCTTTTTTCTATATTCCGCCTCAATCCAATATAGTGACAGTGTAAACAAAGACTCCATTAAATACAGAAATAAAGTGATGGGAAAACCTAGAACCTATTGTAAAAAAATAAGGTAATCGATTCAATAAATCGGTTAATTATTCATCAAATAAATCGCGTAATTTTATTTATTACTTAAATACACATTACATACATACAAACATCACGCCTGTATTTCCTATTGGGGTTGGCAGACCACACGAAACGTTACCGCTTCGGAGCCACTTTTAACAATTTTAGGTTTAAAATTTTACTGTCGCCTACGGTATACCTTAATCTTATATCCTTTGTCGCCTCTTACGAAATTCACGGAATAAATGGAGAGGTGTAATACTTAAATAAATCGAGGAATTTAAGAATCCATCAACTATAAAAGCAGTAACTATTTTTAATTTTAATGTTATTAAAAAAAGGTTTTTCGATAGAGCATTAATCGATTTTTAAAATGTCAAATTTTTCTCTAGCTCCTCGCTACCACAGACTATACACGTGTTTTATTCAAGAAATAACGTCAGATTTTGACGAAGATTTTTCAAATAAAAATTAATTATTCAAATGCCGTCTAGTTAAAGACACGAATTATAGATGAATGTGTTATTGATTCGATCCAGTGGGTGTTTATGCAAGAGTTTTGATAAAATCGGTTTGTTTACACTTTGATTATATTGGATTGACACAGCATATACTGGACTGGGTATATTTGGTAAATAAATGACAGCTATTAAAAATACACATTTTATTTCAATGTCATGCACATCTACTGTTGGTTTTACTAAGGATTAACAGTGTGATATAGTCGTGCTGGGGCGGCTATCCAGTCTGTCCTATAAAAAAAACTTAAATCTATACTAAAAGAAATACAAAAACTTAGTTGAAAAGAATTCAGTACGAGTAAGTACATTCGCTACGGACCGATTTTGTCGACTGTTTCGTACTCCTAGAATACTTATTTTATTAGGCTAAATTAATTAGATGAGATCAATGTCCGAAGCAGTTGAATAAGTCGGCCATGTCGTTAGCGTTTTATAATATGTGACACGATTTCACTGTCGTATTTCGTACGATAAAATATACAAAAGATTACATCATTTCTGTTTTCTCGGGCTTTTCATGTGATTGAACTGACTTAAAAAGGGTGGCCCGATTCCAACACTTTATTCATTCGGTAGATAATCGAATCGAAATACACTCAGTGGCACAAAATTTGGCCCACCCTAATACAAAATTACGTGTTACTGCATACATTTGACCAGATTTTTTGCCGCTCAGTAGATATTATTTCGATTTTTTTATGTGCATCAGTTCTTCGCTATTATTAAGATATTCCATAATTATTTGAAGGGTCCACGGAAAATGTAGAGCTCACAAAGTACTATGACTTACCACTGAATTAAATAATCTGAAAACAATATAAAATCTTTTTTTTATCTTTTAAATAAATGGTAACCATAGTAAGTGTTCGTGATAATCGTGATGACTAACTTTCAAATCGCTATAACTGAAAAAGTTGCTTAGGTGACTAGACACGTTCTTTCCATGGCCCCTTCATTTAATGATGTTCTCGGGTTAGTTAATAGTCTCATGTTTAGCTTTTCTGTGTATTTAATTGTTTCCTAACACGTTGACTGCCATTTGTATGTATCTAAAATACTGCAGACATTAATTTTACCAATAATAGTAGTTTATGTGGCTGTTACATAGGTACCTAGTTGCTTCTTAGCATTAAAATACAAGTAGGGATTTATAAAACAAGCCGATAGGCGTGTATCATAATAACCTCACACGAGTTTGTAGGTAAAGAAAGACTTCACACTTCACACCTTCTGTACCTAAAACCAACAAGATCGAAAATACGCGACTCACAACTCAAAATAATACGCTCGTCTGACTAACCCTTACTTATACGCTTTATCTTCACACATTAATAAACAAAACAAACTAATCTTTACAACAAGACAAACTGAGTTTTAACTGAAACTTTTATTAAAATTGAGTTCTAATGAAATTGCTTTATTTTTGAGAGACGTTCCACATTTGAAAAATAAAAACGACTTCTATTTTATTATTATGGAATAAAATATGTTCACAAATAAAGAATTAGGCCTAGCAAAAGAGTATCTTTATGCTAGTTATAAGTTACGATTTCTGAACTCATAATAGAGGGTTTATACTCGTAGTATGTGTGTAGATAAACAACCAATTAACATGGTCATAACCGGAGATTACATAATAATTACTATAACATAATGGCCAGCTTACAATATTGCAGTAGTAGATTCGTGACTTAGGCCCTGTTAACATCATTCCAGCAAAATCGTTCCAATAGTATGACACTGCGGTGTTCGATCGATTTCGTGTAAGGGTCTTCCCACATCTATCAACGCAGAATCGGCTTAAGTCGACCAAAAAACGTTTTATGTCCGTCCACGCCATAAAAACGAAAAAGACGTCTTCCCGTCGGCAATCGTCGTTTCGCGTCGGCCGAACCCATCGACGTCAGCTGGGCTACTACGGAGCTCGAAACTCGAAGTTCGTGTTGTGCGATCCCTCTGACACTTATACTATTTAATACGAGAGCGAGAGGGACGGCGGAGATACGTTTGGGGAGACCCTAACTCGTTAGCATCGCGACCCCGCAATGTAACACTATAGGAACAATTTGATTTTACAAGATTTACGCCGCTATTGGCGTATATAAGCGATTAAGACTTTCGGTTGGTTAGTCGAATTCTCCTGAGCTCAATTGGTAGGACCCCTCCGGCACGTATAGCCACAGGTGTGGGTTCATATATTCTTCCGTCCGTGATTTTTTTTGTTTTGAAAATCTTGGATTCTTTGTTAGTGGTGTGCGTATCTGCAATAAAGATACAGTGACACAAGTGACACTTAAGGCAGTCAACGTGCTTAAAAACATAGTCACAGTTTTAGATTATAAATAAATAACTTTTCTCGCAATTACCGTAAAACATTAACCCAACATGTTGACACGAATTAATACTGTTCAGTTACAAAAGATAGTGTTATCATTAAATTATATTACGTGACATTTTCCCTAGTCAGTTGGTCCTGTCATGTTTTAGTTTTATATCAGTTATTTCTCTTTTTTAACCGACTTAAAAAAAGGAGGTTCTCAATTCGACTGTACCTATGTTTTATGATTTTCAAAAACAATGTACTCGTATGTTAGTAGACGTCAAATATTTTAAGGGGGGAGAGAACTGCTTATCCTACAGCAATCATGTT
The DNA here is from genome assembly GCF_025370935.1 of Choristoneura fumiferana. Taxonomy (NCBI): domain Eukaryota; kingdom Metazoa; phylum Arthropoda; class Insecta; order Lepidoptera; family Tortricidae; genus Choristoneura; species Choristoneura fumiferana. The sequence goes on from NC_133481.1 coordinate 956,784, forward strand.
GAGACCTGATGTTGGAATCCTAGAGAACGAGGGAATTCTTCAAATATTCACCTAAGGCGATATAGATGTCTTTAACAGAAACTCGTGCATTTGCTTTTGGCAAAACCATTCACCTTTTCAACAAAATTACCATTTGGCGAAGTGAAAGCGATGTGAAATACCACGGATGATCACCGAAACTACTTAAAAACAAGTATTTCAAGGGCTTCGAACCCTCCGAACATACTTTTGCTATCAGTTATTAAAATTGTCAAATTACTGTGTTTTGTAAGTACATTATCATTTTGTAATGTTTATCTAAGGTTTTCCTCACATGTATCGTCGCGAAATCGGCTTATGCCGACCAAAAACTCTTTATGTCCATGCAATAAGAGCGAAAAAGACGTCGATCGGCTCGGCCGACGCGAAACGACGTTTACCGACGGGAAGACCTCTTTTTCGCTCTTATTGCGTGGACATAAAGCGTATTTTTGGTCGGCTCAAGCCGATTCTGCGTCTATAGGTTTGGGGAGACCCTTATGGCTTAAATTTCGTTTAACCGAAATCGATTAAAAAAAAAGTTTTAGATAATTTTTGTTTAATTACATTACACCATATAAATACGGAATGTTGACCATGGTCATCTGCTGGCGTTATGATCATAAACAGAGAAAAATACTGAGAGCTTTGCCAATAGTCTACTGCAGTTAATGTGTCTAACGAGTCATTTTGCCCGAGGCGTTCTAATAGCAACCCGAGCCGGTACGGCGAGGGTGAATAGACACGTCGAGGGGAAAATGGGTTTAATGCTCGAGTTTTACACTCTCCTTTTCACTTCGATTGCGAGGAGATGAAATAAGAAAGAGGAAACATTGTTTACTTACTAGGTACCTTTTATTTTTCATGCATTGCTAATATAATTATAAATATTTCGTTTTATTATTATTTTTTATTTATTTGATCGATTTTTAGTTTTATACAAATTAAATCTTAATAAAAAAATACATTGAAACTTTTTTGTTTGTGGCTGTTCAGGCCTGATTACCTTGGTCTTAGACGAACATTTTATGTCGCCTAGATTCAGCATAAACACGAACTTTACGAGCATGAGAAGTGAAAATAATATTAAAACTAAAACATGAAAGAACCAGCCGTTGAAACTTAAGGGAGATACCCTGATATCGATTTAATAATACTTATCAATCACTACATAATTCCGTTCGGAAAATGTTCATAATAAAATCTAATATTTACATCATATTTACATGTTCTAAGAAATCTACATAATGCGTACTTTGTTATGGTCTCAAAAACATTTCATGAGTCGGCGAACAATAGCACTTAACATATGACATGATGCTAATGACATAATTTATATCTTATGCTATTCACAGTAAAGCACATAGTGCAGTGCCGCATGTCGCTCAAAAGAATCAATGATTCGACCTCCTTCGTGCTGAGCAAATTCAAGTCCCGCCAGATTACACGTTTGTGGAAACAAGCAAACTCCGCCACTGTTATGTGTTTTATTTAATTTTGAGCCTTACAACAGTTGAGATAGTGCCCGTATTGTGATGCCAACAAAAGATCTCTATGTAGAGGAAATTCATTGCGGCAATTTATTCTCTGCTTTTAGGCCGTTTGAGTTACCAAGAAATGCTTATAGCTTGCCGCGGCGAGGCAATTTGGTATGCATACGGGCACTTAAATGGAAGACCGCTAAATGGGGTTATTGGGAATACTACCTCCATTCCAACAACGTAAAACCAGGAGCAGCACAAAAATGAATTACAATCTTGAGCAAAGTTCATTACGCAAGTTATTGTTTGAACAATCAAGTGAATTGGAGCAGATTGAAACTTTTATTGTTCAAGCTTATGAGCAAAACTAAAACAATTCGGGGCTTATCCCAAATACAGTGGATATAAGAGGAATTCCCATTTAAACTTTGGCCGAACTCCACCCTCAATGATTGTTTAAAAAATATTTACCTTACAATAAGGACTGCCGCGATTGTTTTATGTTAGAAACCCAATCTCAAAATTCCGCAGTCGACTCGCCTTTTAAGAAAATTAACATGATTATTTAAAATAACACACCTAATAAAAGACGCTCTCATTTAGACGTTTTACAGTTTCCACTGAGTTGGACGCAAACTCGTTAAGGATTCCTAAAGCAAACATTGTCGAAGCAATTAGCGACGTTCAATGTAAAAGCTAAATCCACCGGCGGAACCCACTCAAACTTACAAACACTAGTTTAAATTCAGTCGCTTTTATCACTTGACTATCGTCTCAAATGCCCTGTTCACGCATTGTCATGTCGTCGTCGTCACATGTCGTTCGCGTCACCAACGTACCCTTCGTCAGGGCTCTCGGAGCAAATGTCTGAGGCGCACTTTGCGTTGGATACTTGCGGCAGAGGTTTGAGGACGCTCTCGTGCCTTCGCCAGGCAATCTGTCCGTAGTCTGGGTATCTACACAGCGAGTCTCCACTTGGTAACACCGGCCGGTCTCCGCTATCCCCACTGGCACCATTACCGCACAGGTACCCTTGGGGTTAACCCAGGAGGAGCAGGTCTCCGCGGGCACGCAGCACGGCCCCGCTGGCTCCGTCTTGTACCCCTCCGGCGGCGATGGAACGAACTCCTCATTGTAATACACTGTCCCGTTTCCTACAAATGCAATTTGCCGGTTCCGCGGCACAGGGTACCCTTCCAGCGTTCGCCTCACATTTGTTCCGTTAAACATTTCTAAATTGGCACAAGGCGGAGGCGTGTTGAATTCTGTATCCTTAGCAAATTTGCATACAAGTTTTTGTCCCTTCGGCCTATTGTGAGGCAAAGTTTGATAAAACGGTCCTACAACTGAATAATTGGACATGATGGGAGGACGGCAAGGGTGTTTCGGTAGGCCGTAATCGTAAGGGTAGCCCTCGCTGTCTAAAAAGCAGCCGGGGTTCAAGTGGACGTCGGCCGAGTGCTGGTACATGTTATTGAGCGGGTTGGGCGGGATCGCGGCTGTGGCTGCCGCCTGCTGATCCTGCCACGTGACCTGCCGCGGAGGTGTCGGCGCGGAAAACGTCGTCTCCTCTTCGAAGCCGTCACCGGCAGCGACTTGCGCTTTGTACACTGATAACGCGGTGTTTTCGTTTTGCGCATTGTTAGCGACGGTTTCCGCATCGCTAATAAGGTCAGGATTCCTGTCGACAAAGCCTTTCATGTTGTTGCTTTGATAGAGCTCTGTGGGCTCGTAGTCACGGCCCTGCACCATGTAGTGCAGCGAGTGGCGCGAATGCGCGTTCACGATCACTGAGCCGTTGTTTTTGGCCAACAGGCCGTTGTGCCGCGCGGCGGGTAGTAACTGGTTGCAAAGTGCCACGTCTTTGCCGCTCTCCTTTTTCTTACGACTTCTAGTGTCCGTTTTAAATTTAAGTAGAAAAACTGCTATTATTGCTATCAGTAGGACGATAATTAGAAAAACTATTGTAACTATTACGACTAAATGTCTCTGAGGGAACGTCACTACTATAACTACGGGCTCCTCTTTGACAATTATTTTCACGGTGTAATTGGCTTGAGCCCGCCCCGCCGGGTTCTCCGCTACGCATGTGTAGGTTCCGTTGTGTTCGTTACCTACATTAAACATGAATAATTCACTTTTTTTGTCTGTTTCACCGCTTTCCACATAATACACGTCACGAAGTTCCGAAGGCTGATTAGAAGAATTGTGAATAATTAAACCTTGGTACAACCACGTTACTTTAGCCTCCGGGAAAGCTTTAACCACGCATTCGAGCGTCACGTTGTTGCTCTCATTAGTCTCTAAGTACACGGAGGCAGGTGCCAGTTTCGGCAAACAAGCCAGCTCGGCGTCCGCGACGGCGGTGACAGCGCGTTTTTGTAGCCGCTCAGGGAGCGAACAAATTGGCTCCACTGCGTGCGGCATGTTGAAATTTAACAACCAACTGTGTAAATCCTTCAAATGGCAGTCACAATTCCAATTATTACTCTGCAGCTCGATCCCTCGCAATGTGTCCGGAAATAAATTGTCACCTTTGATATTTGACAACCTATTTCCGTTCAGTCGTAGCCATTCCAAGTGATTTAATCCGGCAAAGGCATCGTTTTCGATGGTTTCGATTTTGCAATCGCTCAATTCCAACGTGTTTAAGTACGAGAGTCTTTGAAAACAATTTGTTTTGATACTCGTAATAGGATTATTGTTGAGCGAGAGACGCATCAAAGAGGGGAAGAATACGAAGTTGGTTGAGGGCACGATCGTGAGGTAGTTGCTCGAGAGGTCGAGCTCGACGAGGTTGGCCAGCCCTTTGAACGCGTGGTTATCGATCTTCTGCAATCTGCAGCGCGGCAGATAGATTTTCTGTAAGTCAAGTAATCCAAGTTTGTGGAAAGTTTCCTTTTGTAGGACTTGCAGATCGTTGCCGGAGAATTCGAGAACTTGCGTCTCGGAGTCTAGCGAGTTGGGAATAGTTTTGAGCTCCTTCTCGGCGCACTCGACGTAGCGCTTGCCGTTCTTCCACTTGCAAATGCACTGGGCGGGGCAGGCGATGGCAGGCACGAGGAGGCAGGTGGTGCACAGCGCCAGCAGACGCATATCGAGGCTCATTCTCATCGTGCCTCAGGCCATCGGTGCCTCGATACCGGTCATTATCTGAAACAAAGAAAAATCCAATCAAAATGTTGCCGACTCCACCGACGAAGGCATCCCAGCGATCCTATTGTTTTATCTGTCCCTATTCAAAGCAGGGATCATTGAATCGCCGTTTGAAATAGATTTTATCCCTCAGTTCACATGTGCTGACGCGACCCTCGTCTTTATGTAAAGGTATTAAAACGTCCAAATGAAATTTATGAATGTAGGTAAGCGATACATATTATCAGGGTCAATAGCTCGCTATTTGAGGACATTTAGAAAAATATTTTTGTGCGAGTATAATGTAACAAAAATTACGCAGATACCTAGATAGCTAATTGTAAAAGCAAACAAATTCAATCGAGGATTATAATTCGAGGATCGTAGATTGTTTCTTTTGTAAATATTATACCGGGGTGTTGGAGTAGGCATGAAGTACAACATTAAAACGAAACAGAGTATTAAAATTAAACAGAGTTTAATGGACTTAAATTAAAAGTAGCAGCTCTGACAGTGACGAGGGTTGGAGACATTTCGTTTTTATTTATTTTGATTCAAATTGTAGGTCGCTTCGGTCTCGTTGTCAAACGCTGGTAATTTTTGTGTTCCGCTGACTTTTCCTACATATTTTACTTGGGAAAGTAGCTGGCTCATGCATTATTTAAGGCTGATGCATTATGTATGTGCATCGACCGCTCTCGCTGTTTTGTCTACGCTTATTTGTAAACCTTATTTGTGATATTACGTTGTCTGCGAATCTATCTTTTATTTATTGATACGTAGGAACGCGATAAATTCGACACTAAGAACCAGCATTTATTTAACAGCGCCCAATTTTCTGGCTGGAATATTTTTAATTACCTGTAGTCAATTGTTTCAGAGAGGTTTTAATTTTGAGTGGGAAGCGCAATTTTGATAATTGAAGCTAATCAATTTGGACTAAAAACAAGCCGCGAGTGGGGGAAGGGGGTTGCGCTATTTGATTAGAACTTCCATTTGGCTGAATTCTACCCGCGATTGCTGGAATTGTTGTAAGCTCGCTCGATACATATTTACGGTTTAACACGTTCTAGTTAATCTATTGCCATTTCTCGTGATAATAATTTATCTAGTCTCACTGAAGCGTGAATTTGATTAAAAGCGTATTTAATCCTTAGATTGAAACACGGAGTTTTCAACTATGGGAACGTATTTATTGTTTTGTTTTCGTTAGTAGTTTTGTTGGACTTTCATTTAGGTAAATTCCAGATTTATTTTTGTTAATGAACAATTCGCACATTTCAAGCGATTAACTAAGAAAACAGAGTTAATAAATAAATGCGATTTTTGTTTAACTTTTGTTTAGTACGTACCTACGAAAGAACCGTTCATCTGATTTCCTTTGAGTGAAGTAAGAAAAATACAGAAAGACTGACTTAATCTAAAATCTTACAGAGAACATTTAATACAATCTTGAGAAGTTAAATCAGGGAAGTGATATTTAAAAAAAAACTCTATTTATAGACCATATATTTTTTTATCCCGTATAAATGGGTGAATTTCGACAAGCTTGAAATTTACCTAATTTTGGTGGCTTTTTTTATTTTTGTTCTCCGAGTCAAAATGATATATCAACAATACGTTACAAGTCATAATAAATATTGTGTCGTAATGGCCCTTCATTATACATAGTAGTTTTGGAGATATTATGATTTTAGTAATTTGATTACCACCAAAATTGCTTGTACCCACCAAAATTAGATATATTGGCCACCAAAATTGCACATCTACACCAAAATTAGATACTTGCGCTAATTCAAGGTAAAAAAATATTTTTCTTGATCAAATTGTCTGCTGGATATAAAAAGAAAATAAATGTTTTATTAATCGTTTTAATTGTACCAAAATCTCTACGAAAATACAATGTTTAACTCGTAGTAACAAAATAGTACATTGTGTCTTAAGGGCGGTAAATAAGGAATTACGAACGAGAGTCTATTAGAAGCCCGAACTCGAAGACTGAGGGCTTTAATGAGTCGATGTTCGTAATTCTAGTACCGCCCGTGCGACATACAATGTTTTTCATCACATTTGCCAGTAAAATTTTATATTTCTAAAAGAAAAAATATAATTATTCTAAATATTGGCGATACCTTAGGCTGCGCTCTTGGCAGCGCCGCCCCCCTACCTCAGCATGTGCCGGAGCCGCGTATGCATGTAGTCCTGCAGCAGCGCGCGCAGCAGCATCAGTACGCACATTGACTCATTTACCGACCTTGGGCTTCATGACAAGAAAATTTGTACGCGCAATGACTCATTTACCGACCACGGGTTTCATGACAAGCACATTAAGGTCGAGGGTTTTATTTGGGGGGTTGCAACCAAGGTAGTCTGCATGTTTCGACACTGTTTACGAGCAAGTGTGATGAAAATATAATTGCAATGAAAGTCTTTTAACAATCGACCGTTGAGGTCTTCGACTCTTCAAGTCAAACAGTAAGAAATCAACAATACTTAATCCTATAGATATAACAAGTTCAATTTTCAAGGAACTACATATATGTAACACAGTAAATCAAACAAGCAAAATACAATTTGCACTTGATCTAATTATGTCTTCTATGATTTCACTTTTTATGTTTGTACTTCTATGGCTTTTATTTAAATCTGGCGATAGTTGACATCTTTGACTCCGAGTCTAGTATAACAAAAATATATGTTTACTCGTAATAAATACTAAATGCTACAGACACAATTAGATCAAGTTTTAAGGAACTATGTACTACAGTACTTAAATCTAGCTACCAAAATACTACAATTATACCATTCAGTTTAACAGTCTTGGATATAATAACAACTTAAGAAAGATATTATCACAATTGACAGCTACATTTATCGCAATATTTTAATCACTCCCTATTTCTTTTTTGTAGTCTTCTTCGCTCACGAGGTTGCATGCTGCTCAGGGGTAAAATCTTACCTTCGGCTTTCTTACGGTGATATCGTTCCCTTTCTTTTCTCCGTAATTCAGCAGCCCACTGGGTCATGCATTATTCTTTTTTTCTCTCTCGCTCAGCATTTTTTTTTTATCACACTTGCTCTTAAACAGTGTCGTAACATGCAGGCTACCATGGTTGCAACCCCCTAAATAAAACCCTCGACCTTAATATGCTTGTCATGAAACCCGTGGTCGGTAAATGAGTCATTGCCGGTACTAATTTTCTTGTCATGAAGCCCAAGGTCGGTAAATGAGTGTGATACTGCATGGCGTGCTGGTCGTGCTGGCGTGCAGGAGCGCGGCGCGCGCACGGCGGGCACATGGTCAGGCTGGGGGAGGGCGGCGCGGAGGCTGGCGCTGTTAAGAGCGCGGTATCGGCAATTTTTGAAAAAATATTAGTTTTTCTTTTACAAATATACAATTTTACTCGCAAATGTGATGAAAAACATTGTATGTCGCACGGGCGGTACTAGAATTACGAACATCGACTAACTAAAGCTCAGTCTTCGACTTCGGGCTTTTAATAGACTCTCGTTCGTAATTTCTTGTTTATCGCCCTTAAGACACAATGTACTATTCTTTTGGAGGACTTCTTCTCTTGGTTATTTTTTCTTGCGGTTAGCCATTCTAAAAAAATAAATTAAGTTTTATTACAAATAGTGATAATTTAGTTTTATTGTAAAGTAGGTATCTAAGTGTTTATATTTTACTTGAAATAAGTGCATTGAGTCAATAATGTTGTAAATGCAAAGTTTTAAATGTAAAAGGCTTTAAAATGAAATTACAATTATGTGGATGGGCTTCAAATTACCACCAAAACCACCAAAATTGATCCACCAAAATTAGAAAAAGTGCATAAAAAATGATTAAAAACAAAACCGTATCATTCACTTCCAATTTAACTTAATATTTTAAAAAGGAAACTTTTAACATGCCTCGCATATACTTCATACAAAAACAAGTATTGCTAAGTCATTAGTTACATACACCACCAAAATTGCATTAAAAAGTATTTTAACACACCAAAATTAGATACTTACGTGCTTGGCGGACAGATCCAGCTAGATATGGCACGTGTGTCATCGCTCAGTGCAGGAGCGGAACTAAACGCACAGGTTAACACACGTTTGTTGGTCTTATTGCGTTTCGTTCGACCACAAAAACATGTTCAATATTTACCACCAAAATTGCCAATTTCACATGGACAACTTTTAGTGCCTAGTTTTGAGTATAAATTCATGTACTAATATTTATTTATATATTCTTATAAGATACTTGAACTAATGAAGAATAAAATACAATGCATTTCTAGTTAAATAAATGGATGTTATGGTTCTATCATAGACATTCATCAAGAACAACGATACTGGACGCCACACCAAAATTATGATTTCAATGAAAAAATTTTTTTTTAATAAACATTAATGACTTTTATAAAAATTTGCAATTTGGCTTAAGATAAAAATTAGTGTTTTCTTTTTAGAAAAAATATTAAACCTCTAAAACAATTAGTCCACACCATAATTATCAGCTCTGCCGCCAAATTTCTCGCTGAGATAATCACCCAAATATTTTTTAAATTAATTCTCCACGTTAAGTAAATATTTTTGAAAGAGTAAAACGTAGCTCAATCTTAAGACAACACAGGTGTCAGACGCCTCTTATAACTTTATAGTTTTCCTGCTGTTTGTCTTATGACAAAGCAATTATCAGACAGTAGCTAAGGGCTGTTTAGACTAGCTTTGATCTCAGTTATGTAAATTGTGGTGGAATTGTGTTTGTGCAGACGCCCTAGGGATTGCTGTAAGATCGATCTAAGTACTATGCCAAAATATGGGATAGGACTTCTAATTATATTCTAAATGCGAGCGTTTATAATTATTTAGCTTAATACTTAAATAGATGTAAAGATTTTGATGACAATTTGCTTAACCGTAGATTATAATAATTATATGGCTCGAAAACGGAACTTGGATAAGTTATAGGTATTCCGGAAAATTTCAATATAATGCAATAGGTACAATGGCTCGCTATTAAACACGACAATATAGTGAGCAGTACAGATAACCTAACAAACAAAAAGTTGGAAAACTCTCGATTTTGTTACTACAAAGTTCAAAATCTCAAAAATGGTTGAACCGATTTTAATGAAACATGTCTAAGGACCATCGCTAGAAAACCTGATTTCTAATAAAGAAAACCGTATTCAAATCGGTCCTCCCGTTTAAGAGTTAAGATGGCACAGACCGACAGACAGACACACACAGCGGTCAAACTTATAACACCCCTCTTTTTGCGTCGGGGGTTACAAACAGAGATACATAGAAAACAATTTCCAAGGAAAGCAAGGCCTTAAAGCTTCAAACCGATCTCTTCCCTAGGGCAACATTTAGAAAAGACAGAAGTACTTGATTTTAGCAGGTGGAATAAATGAAAGTTTCAGGCAAAACTATATACTTACGTGTATAATTAATAATCGATCTAAGAGTATTACGGATGTTTCTATTCTTTATTGCAATTAACAAATATATTTTACAAGCTTTTGTTTAAATGGCCGTGTTAATAATGAATTATATCTCGAAAGTCTAATTTAACCTATTTCTTGTTCTTGAATTGTCTTGAAATTTGGTACAGTCGAGGTCAAAGATATCTTACACTTTAGTACCTTGTATGTATGTATTATACAAAATAAGTAACAAACACAATTGACAGACATTGAGATATATGTACATAGGCGAACTTATCCCTTTAAGGGATCTCCTTGTCAATGTATCATCAGCCAAATAAGTGGTCTATCAATTTTTAACAAGTTCCTGTCAAATGAATATGTCGCTAAAGTCAATCTTTCAAGTTGACAGACACGTCTTTTGGCATTATTGTTTTATGACATGCAAACAATTATCAACTTTAGGGTGGTAGACCACACATATTTGGCTAATGGTACAGTCACCAGCGCCAATATCTGACACAACAAGCGTGCATAAATATCTGACACGGCTCTATTTCTAGGGCCGGAAGGACGTGTCAGATATTTTTGCACGCTCCGCTGTGGCAGATATTAATGCTGGTGACTGTACCTATGCCTTCTGACTATTTTATACAACTGTTCAAACATGAAGTGACAGCGACAAGGTAAGTACGTGCTAAAGTTTAAAGATATCTCTGACCTTGACTGTACACGTACAGTCACCAGCATTAATATCTGCCACAACGGAGCGAGCAAAAATATCTGACACCTCCTTCCGGCCCTAGAAATAGAGTCGTATCAGATATTTATGCACGCTTGTTGTGTCAGATATTGGTGTTGGTGACTGTAGATAGGTTGTATGACAATGCAGGTGCAGTGAACATAGCAAAAATATTTTATATCTAACTAAAACTATTGCAACAGCAATTCACGACATCCAGAATAACCTACGGTGTCGCTATTATAGGAACGGCGTTGGCGTAACACAGACGAATCGATCGCCATTTGTTAAAATAGTAAGTTTGAACAGCTCTGTGGGCAGTAGATTAATTAGGTATTAATAGTTAGCTAGAGCAATGTGATGAAACATTTGAAGTTTCCAAAACTCTTGAAATTTAAATCGTCATCATCAACATGAATCTTTCTGAGTACTCGCGTACTTTATAAAGGACCAATTAACACTAAGAATAACGGGCGAATGTACTTTATAAAGTACAAATTGTTCCTCGAATAAAGAATCCTAAGAATTTTATAATAATATCATAAATAACAAAGCAGGTCAACCACGTCTAGGTTTTAAGCACTAAGTTTTAAAATAAATGTCAGGACTCAGGAGGGTATACAAATATTTAATTTTCAATTTTGGAGGTTTGCGTTGAAAAATTATTCATTTACTCAATGTAATGTCACGTTACATAGGTATTTAAGGTGTAAGATTTTGATTTTAAGTCGATCCATGACACCCTGTCAGGACATACAATAATTTTAGCAGAACCACCCACAACCACAATCAATCTGGTTAAACGAAAAATTAATAAAATAATATCGAAAATACAAACTGAGACATGGATGCACAGAAAAACCAGAAAAAGACACCAGCACTGGGAATCGAATCCAGGTCCTCAGCATTCCGTGCTGCGTGCTATAACCCCTACACCACTGCTGGACAGCAGGGCTACTAAGAAAATCGAAACTCGAAGTTCATGTCGTGCGATCCCTCTGACACTTATACTATTTAATATAAGAGCGATAGGGACGGTACGATACGAACTTCGAGTTTCGAGTTTCGTAGTAGCCCTGCAGGAATCTAGACACGAATTATGAATCATAATTTGATTGCTTGTGAGCGGTTAGTTTCGAAAAAATGTGACGTCTGTCGACGCAATATAGATGCCGCTAGTGCTGCTGCTTAAGTAGCATTATAGAAATAAGGAAAAATTCGTGTCTAGATTCCTGTCCAGCAGTGGTGTAGGGGTTATAGCACGCAGCACGGAATGCTGAGGAACTGGGTTCGATTCCAAGTGCTGGTCTCTTTTTCTGTTTTTTCTGTGCATCCATGTCTCAGTTTGTATTTTCGATATGGTTTCACGGGATACCCGTTAAAGTAACAAATTTGGAGTTGAAATAAAAAATACAAAAAAATACTCCAAAAAACCAATCGTAATAAAATAATCATGAGCATGCCAATGTAGGATTCGAATAATTAACAATTAAAAATTACGGTGTTACACTTATTATTTGAAAACGATGTAATTTTTTTAAAGTAGCAAAAAATAACTGAAATCATCTGAAAAAAAAAGTATTATATAAAATACTAGTGTATTGTATAATTAATTATACGCTCAGCTGTCACTAATTTCTTTGAAGTCGGTGCTGAACTCAATGGATAGGGTGGCAGTGGCATGGCCCGATAACAATCGCTCACTTTCCTCGGTGTGGAAGTCAATGGAAAACCACCATTATTTTCCCAAAAAAGTTAACGTGAATGTAGAACAGTCACCAGCACCAATATCCGACACAACAAGCATGCATAAATATCTGATATGACTCTATTTCCAGGGCCGGAAGGACGAGTCAGATATTTTTGCACGCTCCGCTATGGCAGATATTAATGCTGGTGACTGTACCTACTGATCCCACAGCCACTCTTTTTAGAGTGCAGTGACTTAGAAGATATGCCTACAATACAATGGCTCTTTATTGTACACCAGTAATAGTAACCAAAACAGAAAACATGTACACAGAGATAAAACAAGGTAAGCAATAAGCGACCTTATCGCTTAAGAGCGATCTTTTCCAGACAACCTTATTTACAGAATGAAAGGACTAGTTTACAACAGGTGATGCATCAACAGTAGGTCAGAAAATTACAAAGCAATAAAAACACATCTACATAATATACTTACCTATATCGTACATATATTATCTACACGTCTTAAAAAAAACAAGATGACAGTGATGCTGCGTAAGCATAGATTTAATTAAAGAGTAACAAAGATTAAATAAGAGATATATTATACACACACACACACACACACACACACACACACACACACACATACACATAAACATAAACATCACGCCTATACAGGCTCCATGGCCCCATGGGGTAGGCAAAGAAAAGAAAGTTATAGTAGGTTAAAAAAGCCTTAACTAGACCAAGTTTACCAAAAAAGGTCTGCCTCTGGGCAAACGTGAAACGGTGGGCTGGCGTATTCATTAATGTGCGTAACTTCGATAATCGATCTCAATTAGTGCTCATGAATTTCTCGAGTCGAAAATGGGGCAAGGAACACAGTTCCAACTTAAAACAAAATTATATGAAATTAATGGATTGTCCAAATTACTTTCGTTTTCCGTAACCTGGTTGGTACTTAGAATAGAATATTACAATTTAGACTAAGCGTTGTGTCAGTAAATAAAAAATAGCAATACCACCGCGTTCTAAAACGACAAATAATACTTTCTCCTTATCACACATTTTCATGAATCGATGTTAAAAATACCCAGTGGATTCCTACATTTTTTCTTAGTAAAGTTGAAATTCGAAACATTTTTTTTTTACTTAAAAGAAACTGATCTTTTTAAGTTATGAAAATTAATGACATTCAGTGGGTACCTATAATTTTTCTTAAAAACATCAAGAAAATAGATGGAATCACCATTATGGCCATTTCAAATAAGTAGATCTTAAAAAAAAAATAAGAGTAAAAAAATAAGGATGATGATAATGAAGCAGAAAATTGTAAAACCTATGTACCTATTCTATTCCATCTCACTTAATGGTACGGTCAAGGACTTTAATTCATGAATGATCCACCATAGAACCATTTCAGCGTAAACGTCATAGTGACATCGCGTTAATTAATAAAGGAAATCGTAATGGCTTTCCCTTTAAAAAGGTTCCATGGTGGCTTATGAATAGTCCTTGAAAGTACTCGTAAAAATGTTCACATGTTCTGTTATTTTGCCGTTTCTGTATATTTTGCGCCAAATACGCTACCTACTCGTATTTACATCTGCAAAACTACGAGCACCGAACTAATGTCGATTCTATTGTGCAAAGTTTCTTTGTCGGATATGAGTGGGCGGAACGATGTACGTTTTATTCAAAGGTTTTCACGTCGTTGGCATAAAATTGGGCGTACATTTATTACTTTTTCGATAAATTATTATGTGAACGCTACCGACATTGCTGTGATTTAGTGTTTCGAATGTCAGTCTAGTTTTTTGGGTTAGGGATTCGCTCATATTATTTATGTTGTCTAAATATTTACAGTTTACGAGATAAACATGCATCATTACTAACATTATAAGTTTAAAAGTTTAATTAAAGGACTCAACCGATCATGATAAAATTTGGTACCGAGAGTTTGAGAACCTGAGAAGAATAGGTATAAAATAGTTTTTACCCCGGAAAAATTTATAGTTTCCACAGGAAAACGATAAAGAAATTATTCACAGACAACATTGCGAGCACCTATGTATAGTAATAATAATACTAGCTTGTGCCCGCGGATTCGCCCGCGTGGATTTTTTTCGGGATAAAAAGTAGCCTATGTCACTTTCTGGCCCTTAAACTATTTATATACCAAAAATCACGTCGATCCGTCGCTCCGTTTCAACGTGAAAGACGGACAAACATACAAGCACACATTGACACTGAGGCAGTACGAAGTTCACAGGTTCAGCTAGTCAAAACATGGTCAAAACAAACAAAAGAGGACACATTTTTTGCCGCCTGTCATTGCCCATAACATAAGTTCACAAGATACAGCCCATATTTGCAAAGCGGCCGTTAATCCAGCCATTACTTACACGCCCACTTCAATCATCCAAAGAGACTAATACAACTAAAGCCGGCTTGTTTATAAATAAGCCTTTCCTAATTATCCCTAAAAATCCCTTTTTCGACCCCGGGGACCACGATAATGGATTATTCGGCGCCTTTGTGAAAGCACACTCGCTTATCGTGGGCAAAACAATTATGAAATGGAATGGTGAGCCTGTCACGTTGCCCGCCGTTGGGGCTTTGGTGCCTGGTGCTCGCTGTATGTGTCGCAGGCTGTGCAATCTGTGCAGCTTGGCGATAAGAAAACTGGATGTTTGTCGTAAATTGAGGTTCTTCATGATGCAGTTGATCAAAAAAAAACTAGCGTTTGAGAGATGTAATTCTGGAAGTGGATGTTTTTACCAATCTTCCAAACTTCAGAATAGCAAAATTGTCACAGAAAAAGGAATTATCATAAATTAATTTTGAAATCAGCGTCATTTATTCAGATATATTAGAGTTAGATAGAGGATTGGGATAAGCATAGCAGAAAATCAAATAAAACCCGAAATAGTTAAACATTTTTCCGATAGATAGCGTTGTCCGATAGAAACAGTCTACGTAGGGTGTTCAAAAAGTACTAATTGTGCCATCAGCCAAATATGTGGTCTACCACCCTAAAACAATAATACCAATAGACGTGTCTCTCAACTTGAAAGTTCGATGTTAGCGACATGTTCATTTGATAGGAACTTGTTTAAAAATTGGTAGACCACTTATTTGGCTGATGGTACTTAATCTCAATTCTTGAAATTACTTAATTAATATCTTTATGATTCATGGTACACCGAAGTTAAAGACCGAGTCCGCTGGCATTTAGGAAAGCAATTTACAGTGTTTAATTTTGTTTGAAAACGTTTTTGTAATACTTAAAATGTTTTTTAACAAAGCTTTGTCTTTTATCTGTTGGGCAATATTGAGTGGAAACAAATTTTGTATTAAAAAAAAACTACTTTATTTTGTTCTCTAACAAGCATAATTTAATTGCTGTTGAAGTTTGTTACCGTCTAAAAACTATGAAGTTGTTCAGTTAATGTCAAGTTGTTTTTTCATTATTTTCAGAGCAAATTGATATTCATTCACACACAAACCTAACATTATCCAACATTCCATACAATAGCTAATACATCTTAACAATATAGCAATTCTCAGGAATAGAGTTAACAATTTCGATAGACCGATAACTCCGTTCTATTGGGCATTCTAGTGGTATAATGTTAGCAACTGAGCTCGTACTTATGCTTCAGGCAAAACATTCATTCAGGGTTAGACATAATATGATTTAGCTCATACAAACTAATTCAATGGATTCGGACATGATCGTAATTGCTTTCATGCCCCAGGGAGATGTGTTAGGAACTGCTCTGTTACTACCTAAGTCCATCGTTTGGTGCAACGTTCTATTGAATTGAGCGATTCTCGAGAGAGTAGTTTTAATATGTTGCTATTATCGTTTACCAGAATCATTAACTTTTTTTTGATAATTATGTTAGTATACGCAAAATTCACCGGAATTGTTCACATTGTTAACAAAATTAAAAAAAAAAATATTGTGCTTTAATATGTACGAGAAGACGAACCAAAAAAATCAACGAAAAGAGTGGTATGATGCGAGGGGTGCCTTTTAAGACAAATTAAACTTTAAATATTAAACAAATTGTTATTTTGTTTTCGAAATTTAAATTCAAATATTTTTAGACTATTTTTTTTAAATTAGGTACTAGTGTAGGCTTACAATGGACAAGACTTAAAGTCTGTCCTCGTAAACGTTGAACATACAAATTACTAGTTATATAGAAAAAAAATATTCGATGATTACATGTTCTAGTACATTATGAAGATGAGAACCGGTTTGATGAAAGGTTTCGTATTCAATATTCATAATAGTATCAGAAGTACCTATTGTGACTGAGCTCTTGAAGCTCTCTCTTTGATAAAAGCAGCAAACCTTTTGAATCACAGAGGTAATTTCCTTTAATTGAAGCTATACAAAAAAGACAAGACTTATACCTATAAAAATAATGAAACACATGAGTGGTGAGGTGTTTTTTTTTTAAATTGAAACGAGTCCAATATTCAGAGACACGTGCCCAGGGTTAAAAAATTAAATCGTCCTCCTCATTTAGGGTTGACATGACAATGAAAATGATACCTCGATTGATGATTACCTCGTCGAGTTTCTTGCCGGATTCTTCTCAACAGAGATTTTTCCGAACCGGTGGTAGATTTTCTTTGACATTCATAAGTGCTTGTTATAGCCTAAATTGAATAAAGATATTTTGATTTTGATTTTGACTTTGACTTTGATAATTTATTTATTTAGAGAGAACGTGGTACAAAATAAACAGTTCTAAAAGTATAGAAGGCTCTTACATTCTGCCGCGATCGCAAAGTGTAAAATTAACACATGAATTAATTATTCTAATATTTAATTCACGGCAATAATAAAAAATACAAATGTCAAATAATGGTAAATAAATCATAAAACAATCATAAAATCGAAGCTATAATAATAATAAAAAATAATCTCAAAGGACAACAATGTCAACATTACATTATAATTACATAATACAATTTATTAAATACGTACTTTAACTACATGTGATGTCAAAAAATCTCTAACCGAATAAAAACAATGCTTCAGCCAATACATTCATACATTTCATACATTCTTGTTATGCTTAGATGCTTATAATATTTGACTTTATTATAGGATATTTTTAACTCCAAAAAAATGAAGAGGTGCGTGCTTCAGACAAAGCCACAGCTACTACTTATTACAGCTACAGCAGCTTATCCCTATAATATTATAATCGCGAAAGTTTGTATGGATGGATGTATCTTTGGATGTTTAGATGTTCGTTACTCTTTCACGCAAAAAGTACTGAATAGATTTGAATGAAACTTTACAATAATATAGCTCGTATTACATAATCTATGCCATAACGACGATAAATATACCTTCGGATATCTAAATTAAGTTCAACGACTTAAAGTCTTACAAGTTCCTACAAAGTTTAATTGTACCCGATTACAATGACCCTCTTTGATATCTTAATTACTACAATGGGATTCGACGTGTACTGGATATCCGGGGGGGTTATTCGGAATCTTGAAGGCGGCTATTCTTATGCAGATTCCGACGTTGTGATTAATTGCGGATTGCCGAGCACCCGGAATAATCTCCTCAACTGCTAGACGGCGCGATCGATTTGTCGAGTGGTACAAAACATGAGAGTATAAGGAAGTTTTTATCCTGACTTACTCCGCTGGCTCAACGACCCGAGGTGGATCTTGGCCTCCCACACGAGTTGGCGCCAATATGCCCTGTTCTCTGCGATCTCCTCCCAGTTTTGTGCGTGCAGGGCGCGTAGATCCTTCTCTACTTCTTCTTTTCAGCAGCACTTCAGCTTATGCTTAGGTTGGTCAACCAATCGACCGCCAGGTCATTCTGGATACGCTCTCTTCACCGGCCTGTTGTCTTAAATAGCTTTTATGTGTGACTTAGGTCTCGTGAATCATTTGATCAGGCAATTGAATCCTTATTCCGGTATTACACTAAATTTCTTTGATAATTTCCAGTTAATGTGGTCTTTGTTGACATCGTAATAAAGAACGCTCGCGCCAAGTCAAAGTCAAAATATCTTCATTCAATTTAGGCTACAAGTACCTATTGAATGTCAAAAGCCACCTGTTCGAAAAACTCTCTGTTGACTGTAAAGCTTGCCTGGGAGACTTTTGACATTTCCAATTTTTTTAATGGTGTAAGCAAAGTCACTATGAAAGAAGATTTTAATCCTTGACTGCCACAACTACTCCGATTAGAGAATAGCACTTTGAAGCTTTTTGTTTAAAGACTAGAAGACTCGAGTCTTTTATAACTTTAGCCGCTACGACGGGTAGAACATAACCCGTCGATTGCAGCGAGTGTTCGCGAAGCGCGAAGCTGCGCAGAGAACTTAGTTGTGAACCAGACGGTAACTAATCCCTAGGTAGTCCTGATATTAGATGTGAGTGAGGTGTCTAGGTTGGCAAGAATTATTCGCATACGAGGTAATCTTATACGCTCGATTTTAATAAAAATTTGCACTTAAGTTGAATATTTCGCAAAAAATTACTGAATCGATCGAATCTTGTTAGCAAACCCCTAATGATTTTAAAAGACCAATCCCGTTGGATACCCCACACTATAGAGTTGGATGAGAAAAAAAAAATCACCCCCACTTTACGTCTATGGGAGGTAACGTAAATTTTGTTTTTTTTTTTTAATTTTTTGTTGTACTATTTTGTCGGCATAGTTTACATATATATCCGTGCAAAATTACAGCTTTGAAGCATTGATAGTCCCTGAGCAAAGCCGCGGACGAACAGACAGACATGGCGAAACTATAAGGGTTCCGTTTTTGCCATTTTGGCTCCGGAACCCTAAAAACGAGACATACAGGACGCTTATAGGACCCCACTCAGCATATTGCCACGGCAAGCCGTGGCGCTAATGTTCAGTGAGGAACTTACCTAAAACTCACGCTTAAAGCGTGTTTTGTTTGTGTGTGTTGCTGTCGGCAATCGAAGCATGCTTGCATGGTCGCTAAAGCGAAAGGCCGGGGAGAGAATGAATAAATATTACAGCCTAGGTCAGGTTTTTTTTCAACCTTTTGGTTTTAACGCCACACTTTTCGTGGATCAAAGTTTCACGGCACAGCAGTAAAAATAGCCAAGTGCGAGTCGGACTGGCGCGTAGAGGGTTCCGTACAGTATACCCATAATAGTATAGGTAACATAACGGACAGCGGACGCTTATTAATCGCACACGCCACGCGTCAGTTGGCCTGCATCCACGTCACCTGCTGTTTTTTCACCCCCGACGCAAAAAGAGGGGTGCTGTAAGTTTCACCGCTATGTGTGTCTGTCTGTCTGTGTGTCTGGCTGTGTGTCTGTCTGTGGCACCGTAGCTCTTAAGCGGGTTAACCGATTTGAATGCGGTTTTTTTTCATTCGAAAGCAGGTTCTCTAGCGATGGTTTTTAGACGTGTTATATCAACATCGGTTCAGCCGTTTTTGATATATTGAACTTTGAAGTGACAAAGTCGGGGTTTTCCAAGTTTTTGTTGGTTAGGGTATATTTAATTATAATGCCGTCTATTTCTAACAATAAAAACAACCGACTGAATACATACATTGACTAAAACTTGATAACAAAGTTTGGTTTACGACCGTTTATTGTTTACCCTTTTCTATAAAAAGAGGTTAACAATATAACCACCATTTGCGTTGAATGTATTGAAAGAATATTTGATATTTGTTTCAGGTTCACGACAGGCAATAAGCGAATGTTTATATTTGTTCCTAAAATACGTTTCACGTTGTAAAGTATTCCCTTTTAAATGTTTGTGTGTGATCTCGCGAAGGGAGGCTGTGGAGTTAAAATGTTATAAGCTACGCATATACAGTTAGCTCAAATTATTTCACATATTTTGAGTATTTTTCCATTATTTAGTTATATAAAATTAATGAATTAATTGGCACAAGACAAGACTTGGGGGAATTGTATATATAGTTAAGTTGTTTTTAGGATAGTTTAGTATAAGTACTTCAATTGTACCTTTACAATAATGCGTTTGAATAAAAGCTTGAATACATGAATTAATAAATAATGACTTGAGTGTGATAATAATGTGATGAGTATGACAACTATGTAATAAATAACTATGCTATGTAACTATGTATAAATGTGAATTTGATTATGTTTATTTGTCACGTGTTAAGCTTAAAATGCTGAACCGATCGTGATGAAAACTGGCATGGAGATAGTTTCATTCCTTAGTTAGGACCAGGGAAATGTATTATCTTTGAAAATCGCATAATTCCTACGGGATAACAGTAAACGAGATATTTCGAGACGAAATCGCGGGCAGTTTTTAATAACCACACTGACTCGCATACTTAATAAATTTCCATTTGAAACTGTGCAAGAAATTGTGAATAGCAAACACAACAAGATTAAGCATATCTTTGTGCGATGGTTAAACCTACCTCCTTAAATAAAAATTGTATACCTACCTACTCAGAGTAAAATATTAAAATTATAATTAGTATTGTATCCATTAATTCCAAATAATCAAGTAATATTATAAACATTGACTGCAACAATCCAATTAATTAAGGTTTAGTTGTTAATTAATGAAATGTAAGTGTATTTTTTTATTGAAATAATCAGCTTTTAATATATTTTTTTAACAAATAATGAAAATAAAATCAAATATTTTTTCGGCGTTATTTATATCGTCTTAATAATAACAATTGTACGAGAATACCCTTCAAAGCCAAGTCCAAATATCTTTATTCAATTCAGGCTATAACAAGCACTTATGAATGTCAAAAAAATCTACTACCGGTTTGAAAAAACCTCTATCGAGAAAAACTCGTCCCACGTAAAAAATACCCATTCGTACCTACTTGGTTGAGTTTTTTATATTTTTTATACGAACGTATCTCTATGGAACAATGTGAACTTGGTGATGTTAGGTAGATCGTTAATACTTGCTTTAAACCAGAAGTGTATATTTGAGACAGAAAGTGTTTTGATAAAGGCATGATGCGTTGAAAAATACATTGTTTGGACGCCGATTGTACTAGTCTTTATAAGGACCCTTCCATTCCACGTCGCTCCCTCTTTCGGTCTCTTTTGTACATAGTAGTAATTTATCCCGTCTGTTTTCACAGAAATGAGTAGGTATGATTCCCATTCAAGATCAACATGGAAATGTGAACGAAGCGGAGTATCCTGTTCATAATAATAAGTTTACAAATGACTATAATTAAACTTTATTTATTAGCAGCTTTATTTTGCAGGTGGTAGGACCTTGTGCAAGGTCCGCCCGGATTGCTACCACCATCTTGCTCGCTAATCCTGCCGTGAAGCAGCAGTGCTTGCACTGTTGTGTTTCGGCGTGGAGAGTAAGACAGCCGGTGAAATTACTGGCACTTGAGGTATCCATCTTAGGCCTCTAGGTTGGCAACGCATCTGCAATCCCCCTGGTGTTGCGAGTGTCTATGGGCAGTGGTGATCTCTTACCATCAGGAGACCCACTTGCTCGTTTGCCAACCAGTCGAATAAAAAAAAAAAAAAGCAAAAATATTGAAAACGGCGCTAAAATAGTTAGTTTTCAGAAAAACTTTTGTGAAATGGAAACTAAGTCTGGAAGAGAATTAAAATATTTTATACCGATAAGGACGCCTATTGTTCCTTGTAATTTTCCATTTTTCGCTTACTATTTCTGGTGTACAATAAAGAGTCATTGTATTGTTCGGAAGGGCAGCGTTCGGGAAACTTCGTGATATCTTCTCGTCCAGTGCTGGACCAGTGTGTGTTGCCAGTGATGACTTATGGCGCTGAGACGTGGTGCTTGACTGTTGGCCTTTTAGAGAGGCTCAGAGTCACGCAACGAGCTATGGAGAGAGCTATGCTCGGAGTTTCTTTGCGCGATAGAATCCGGAATACGGAAATTCGTCGAAGAACTAAAGTCACCGATATATACTTAGCTGGAAAAATATGCAAGTTGAAGTGGCAATGGGTGGGCCACATCGCTCGAAGAACAGATGACCGTTGGGGAGAAAAGTCCTCGAGTTGCGACTACGTACCGGAAGACGAAGCGTTGGCAGGCCTCCCACCAGGTGGACTGACGACATCGTGAGCGTAGCGGGAAACCGGTGGATACAAGTGCCGAGTGTTGTCGTTCATTGTGTTCTAACGGGGATCCCTTGTTCAGCAGTGGACCTTTCCGGCTGATGATGATGATGTGATGATGTATTGTATTGTATTGTATTGTAAAGTATTTTTTTATGTCACTCCGACAGTTTAAAAAAAAAGCTAATTATACCAGGACACACAAGGCTAGGAGGATTTTACACAGAAGACGAAGTAGTCATAAAATAAACGCTCGAAAATCATTACCCTTTTTCGGACAGTCGGGTAAAAATCCAAGTATCTTTTGCATCTCAAACAGCTTTATTAGTATGAGTGACATTGCACCGCAGCACGCGTGCAACGAAACTCAATTTCAGTTTGCACGACAACCTCCGCAGTTAGCACCTTTGTGGCCGAGGAAATTGAATGCGCTCCCTGCATACTTGTGATGTTTCAAAATTCAAATTTTAACAGCGTTTCATAGCCGAGAGAGATCTGGTTATTCGATTGAATTTCAGCTGAATGCTCAGGGTATTTCCTCTTGAAACGAGTTTATTGGTGGCATATGACAAGTTTTTGTTTTTAGTTCATTAAATTTTCTAATTTACTGACCCGGCAAACGTTGTTCTGTCATATAAATATGGATGAGGGGGGTTTTTACTATGCCTGTAGACTTAAGGTTATAGGTAAATTTTATATACCTACTTCTAGATCGCGAGAATATCGTCACAAACACACACACACACACACACATTGAAACTTTTGTATTTTTTACTTCTACTATGACATTATCATAAATAAACAAAATATGTAGTCATAAAACAGTATTTTATGGAGCAAATTAAATTACCACAAAGTCCATACAAAATATCGACTCGCTTCGTCGACTTGTTCGGAACGCCTTCTACTCAAAACTAGCGATAAAGTAATCAAAACTTTCTGAACTAAGCCGGGGATGTGTAGAAAAGTCCAAACCTCCTGAAACTGGGTGAACTGTGACATGACTAAGTATGACATACTAGCCTTTGCCCGCAGTTATGACCGTTAGTTTATAACCGTTAGGTAGCTATGGCAGATGAATTGGGATGTCCCAATTTTTGACAACATATAATAAATCGAAAACCATTTGGAGAAATAGGCTTTGTGAAGCGATTTCAGATATCAGATTCCAAAAATGTGATAAACTGAATTAAAAAAACAAAATTTAAGTAATGACCCTCATTTGACCCCTGCAGTGTCTCGTCACAAAGGCAGTTATAAAGCAGGTCTACACTGTTAAGCAAATTGACAGTTTGAAATGTTGCTGTCCTGCATATAATAGCAACGAGTGACAAAGATAGAACTTTAATCACATGATGCGCACCCGGCTTTAAACAGTTGTCATTTATCGTAAAGTCCGAAATGTATACGAGTATTTCCAATGTATTTTTACAAATTAAATTATTAAATTACTACGTTACAAGTAAATACAAAAGAATTTAAATATGAGATTTAAATAAAAATATCTATTTACTATCACACCATTACACACATAGGAATAATCGAAGCTAAAAGAAGAGAAATAAATAAAACTATTTGTCATGGTTCATTTAGGACCCTAAGCCGTGCTTGAATTATTGTCACATTGTAATGCCACAGATTATGTTATGTACGACCTGAATTTTTCTAGGCAATGGAACGTGGCTGTCTCACTGTGACGTCATCCAGCGTATTTCGTAAAAAAATATAAAAAATTAAATACTCATCCAAATTCAAAAACAATGAAAATGGTATCTTAAAATGTCCTATTCTTTCCAAAAATAATAAAAACTAGGTTATTTTTTGGTGCGTCCCAATTGAAATTTCAGGTTTCAGGTGGGATTTTGTCAAATTCCCACGGGATGTGAATTCCGTGGCGAATTATGAAGTCTGGATATCGCAGTTGGGATTTTGTATCTTACGAGCCCGTGGAAATATTGTGATAAAAAGCGTGAAAGAGTAATTATACTTACATACATACACACTGGCTAGTTTTTTCAGATTCCGTATTTCTGAATGAAAAATTCGAACCTTAAAGAGAGAGAGCTTAAATCATATAATTTGGTTCCTTACTTTTAGCACAATCAGCAAAAATCCTTTTAATTATCATAAATTTCATGGCACTATTAAATGTACCTACTGAAGATACTTCTCGTTAACTTACGGTCTAAGAAACCGCCTCCCTAAGCGCCTAAGATTCAAGTCCCTTCGCAAATAACGATGTAAATATTAATGCTTCATTTTTATAAAATAGGAACATCCAATATTCTTCTTATAACGAAGCGGGTTTGATTCCCCGAAGATCCCCCGACAATTTTAGGACCGGAAAATTAAGTTCTGTACAATATTGTACGTTTTTTTCTTTCATCTTATTATAATTTTTCCCGTCTTCGGTTCTGTATCGCTGAAAATATCTAATGACGTCAATTTTGAGAAAAAATGCGGAGTTGTGCGGATTAGAAAAATGATTTATATTAAGCGGTGGCCGGGAAGTGGGAAAATAAGTGTTTATATTGGATACAGAGTTGGTATTGTAAAAGTAAACTGATAATAAAATGCTCGAATAATTATTATTATTAGGTTGAATGGGCTCATGTCTCGTCGGCTCCTTTTGTTATAATAATATGATGCAAGTTTTAAGTTACGTGTTCAGTTGATTCTACAAGGTGCTTAAAATGATTCTGGATTATTTTCGTGTTTTAACCCCCGACGGCAAAAAAAGAGGGGTGTTATAAGATTGACTCCAATATATGTCTGTCTGTCTGCCCGTTTGTGGCAGCTCTCAAGCAAATGGCTCGATTTCGATGCAGATTTTTAAGTGAAAGCGAGATTCCTTGCGGTGGTTCTTTGCTACGTTAGATGTGGCGTCCACCGCGCCGCATAGCAGACTCCCTCCAACACTACATGGTTGTGCAGCCCTGGCGCAGCTATGCTCCTGGTTAGCTCATGCTCAGTGTCCCGTTAGATGGCGCTGTTATCAATATTGCCTTTTTCAGTTTTTTTCGTAAATTAGGAAGAATCATTTCACCAAAACTAATGGCTGAAGTATCTAAGCGTAACCGATTTTTTGATCCCACACTCGAAATTAAATATTCCGCAAAAGCCGCAAACGACTTGCTTTACTTTGAACATCAATTTCGGCCGTATACGGACACTAGGAGCTCACGCACACACGCAAATAGACAGCCCCAGGCTGCATTAGCGAGGACAATATGGCTGACTTCACGCGTTAAATGACGCGCCGGCCGACGGAGATCACTGCAATATGTATAGAGTACTCTGTGGCTCTGTGGCTCACTGCATCGCCTGCGCTCGCGCATACCCGATCAACACTCAAAGCGAGGAGAGCACGTCACTTTGTTTCGCCATCCGCTACGCTTATTGTTACGCGCTTGCTATTTTAACACTCAACCAAAATTCTGTCTTATTGAGATAGTGAACTTTGAAAATGACAATGTCAGGGGTTTATGAACTTTCAAAGTCGAAGTCAAAGTGTTTATTGTAACTTTTCTAAGTTTGTTAGGTTATTAAATTGCAATGTTCAAAATTTACAAACCATTTTTGACCATTAATGTAAAAATGGAGGGAGGATTCTGGATAAAAAGGCATGTGTCGCACAAACGTAGCAGTCTTGCGTGTGTGGTTGCAGAGTAGCAAGACAAACTGGTTTACTTCAACATTGTATAAATATTTTTCGGGTAGTTTAATGCTATTATTTTTCGTAGCGACGGGTCACAATTACAGCTCTTGACAATCGGTAGGGATATGCGCGGGCGGTTCCAATTTGTGTCGCCGAACAGTTCTATTTCTTTATATTTTCTATTGCTTTAATCAAACACCATTAAGATTATTACGAATTGAAATGAACTTGTTGTGATTATTAATCTAAATTTATCAATTTGGTTAGAAAAATAAAAAGGTTGTCTTTTACCACTAAGTACCTCAACTTTTTTTTATTATCTAATCTTCAATATTTTACCAAGTTTGTGTGGTTAGTAAGTTTTACTGAACATCCTTGTAAATATTATTTTAAATAATATTTAACTTAAACTTCATGTGATGATGCCTTTTATGTTTTTGTTATTGTTATATAGAAGGAATGCTGTGAATTTAAATGTATATTCCGA
Organism: Choristoneura fumiferana; assembly: GCF_025370935.1. Lineage (NCBI taxonomy): Eukaryota > Metazoa > Arthropoda > Insecta > Lepidoptera > Tortricidae > Choristoneura > Choristoneura fumiferana. The sequence continues at coordinate 983,524 of NC_133481.1, forward strand.
ACAAATAGTATATTAAGTAGTAATTGTAGTATGTTATTGTTTTTGTAATGTATATTCCTTATTATATTCTACACATCGTGCTAATATCCTTCACTTGACTTCTATTGGCGCCAACACCCTTCAGGCCTTCATGGGTCTTGGCCACCTCTACAATCTTCCTCCAATTTTTACTATCTGACGACTTGGCCCCTATTTGACCAACGTGACAATTATCTGTGACATATGTCGAGAGACTATTGTACAGTACCCGTCACATAGATTGTATATCGGTCTTTCGAAAGGAACTCGGCTA